>NC_133027.1:99020000-99100000 GCF_048771995.1 Taeniopygia guttata | reverse complement strand
GATATTTCAGTGAAACTTTTCTATGGATGCACTCGAAGAATTGAGGCAAGAAATGACAGGAAACAGAAATTCCTGCAGCCATTTCCTTTCAGAACAGTGATCATTTTGATAACATTTACAACTGTTTTTCTTCTGATTGTAACATCAGTAGCATTCTCAGAAAGCTGGACTGAGGTCAGAGCTGAGATTCAGGATGTGTACTGCATAGGGAACATAATTACCTATTGCTATATATCCCAACCTCACACACAAAAAAATCTGAACACATTTATTGCTGACAAAAATTTACTAAGAGTTCATATCAAATTCTAGGAGCAACCACTGGACTTTGAATGGTTTGGATCAGAGCTGGGATCAGTATTTCATTCTCAGTTCTTACAGTGACAGTGGATCAAATCAAAAGCCTGTTTCACATTTTCTTTGAATTATGAGAGTTCAAATTCCAGATCATAGCTCTGCTGTTCAGTGGATATATATTCATTGGCATTAGTGTTTCTGAATGGATTAACTCAGCCGTTGTGGAATACAGATCCTACAGTTTGCTTCAAGATAAGCATGAACAGTGTTAGAGCAAACATTTTGGACACCTTCCAAGAGAAAAGGCTCGCTCATGGAAACAAAATGTTCCGTAGAGAAGTTGTGAATTTGATGAGTCTGTTGAAAGCAGTCCAGCAGGCGTGTGACCAAAACTTGACTATTTTTCAGTCAGTTCACCTATGTTCCTTTTCCCTCCCAGGCTCCACCAAACTCCATGGGCTGACAGAGCCCCAGAGAAGAACTCGGAAAAATCAAAGGCAGCTTTGGGTTTCTGGGGAGCATATTTTGGACTACAGCTCCAGAAATCCTTACAATGACAATATTTGACTGTCCCTCAGATAGAATACTCTAGGATTTTTGGTTACACTTTGAACAAGAAACTCTAAAAATATCACTGCTCTCCCACAAAAGGAAATTATTCTTAACATGTAGGTTTGTGTCATCGTGCCAATCCACCTGTCTGTGTCAGCAGTCACTCAGGGATGTAGAAGCTGTGTCCAGATTGCTGATGTCTGTGATGTCTTTGCCAACAGAATCAGACTCACTGGAGAAAGTGAGGACAGAATGTGCTCCAGCTTCCCACAACACGCTGGTGGGAGTGGAGCTGTTCAGGTTCTTGGGCTGGGACTAATTCCTCTCCTGCTTTATCCTAAACCCAAAGAAGGCTTCAAGTGCAGAACCATGAGCTTTTTCTGTGTACCAGAGAGAAGAGCTCATCAGAGGGTGCCAACAACGTCCAAAGAGCCAGTAGATGGAAATAAACATTGGTAGTTGTAGAGACATACTAGCTATGACCTCATTACCCAGAAATGGAAGGCTTTCTATGTAAACCATTTACTTAAGTAAAATTATGCCACAAGAAGGAATATACTTACTTTCACCATCTCTATTTATTAAAAACATTGCTAACATGTTCCTTGATAACTTGATTTATGAAGTTTATGACAAATTGCTTTCTTAATTGAAATATGTCAGGTTTCTAAATACTGAAGTTAATTATCCCTCTTTTTCTAGCTGAAGGCTGACCTTTAATTATACAATATTAATCCACATATTGTATGAATTATGTGAAATATCCATTTGGTATGGAGAGGGATACATGTATGTATTATTGCAGTGGAGTACAGTTACATAATTATTTTTAATTTAGGATATCAGCTTAATTAAATACTTGCAGAAACCAAGCTTTTTCAGGAAATTTGCAATTACAATCAATTTGAATGTACAGCTACATTAATATGGTGACAAGCTCAATAATAAAAATGAACTAAGTAATTATGGGCAGGTGCTGAACAGATGTGTAAATAGAGGGTCTCTGCATGGAACATTGTTATATATCATTTTGAAAAGTGAAAAAAACCTGTTATCCATAGACATTCATATATGCAGTTATAATCAGTCACAAAAAAGTTCTTTCAATTTAGATAAATCACTTAAAAATGTGTATGGCACTTAGGCTTTCATTTTCTGTTTCTGGAAAGAAAGTCTAGTTGATTGAAGACTGCTGCTCTACTGTACTCAAAGAGTCTGCCGCACTATTGAAATATATTCTTCTTTCAACACGTTTATGATGAGTGGGTTTTCAGTTTGGAATGGTTTAACAGTCAAAACAATTCACATTCCATATTACAAGTTGAGCTTTATTTAAAGAGGGGGGGAGGCTAAGACTAGTTTAGAGTTGTTTGCTCAAGTTATCAGGCTGCCAAAGGCCCAATTTAACCTCCAAATAGTTGGAAAACAATTACATTGCATTACTACTGTGAACTACTTTAGAGATTTTTTTTCCCTGTGTGTTTTAGAAGTTTTTTTTCCCAAGCCAGTGTATTAAAATATATTTTTTAATGTCTTCTATTTTCATGTGATGTGTGAGAAGTAATTATATCTGTGATGTAAGCGAGTAAGCTTACCTGAAATGGTTTCTATAGCAATCATGTAGAAACCCAAGAAAGACTGGCATTTAAGGAAAGGTGAATGTGAGCTATCCCCTTGTATGGAATGAGATGCTTTAAGAAGATCACAATGTTTAAAGTAGCCATATCTAAGCGAGGGGCATGTCTAAACTAGACTCTTTAAGGAATTTACATGCTTTACTCCAAACTGCAGAAATCTGCCTTCCTGTCCCTGATGTTTATGGCTCTGAAATTGATCCCAGTGGCCAAGCCAGACCCTTCTCAAGCAATACTGTAGTAGCAGTAATCTACTTTTCCTCATTTTCAGAAATAGTCACTACAGCTGTTGGCACTGTGGGAAGCTGTGAGAAGCAGCTGGAGCTGTGCACCATTCTCTTTCTTATCCCACCATGTGCAGGGCCACCGTCTTATCTGGAAAGTAAACGATTGACATGTCTGGAGAGAGATTAATAATGGAGCAGTGCTGCTGCAATAAAAACTGTCTGGACAGGTTCCACTCATCTATTTTGTTTGTAAAAGGGCAAACTTCAAAAGCATAAATTTGTATTCCAAATGTGCTACGAAATATTTCAGGTGGGGAGGGTGAAGTGAGGACCTCACAGTGTTACCTCCTAGAGTCCTCTGCAGCTGAATAGTCCTCATGGATGACATAAACAGCAGTGAATTTTACTCTGTGTGCTGGTATAGTACTCTTCCAGACTATCACAAGGCTGTACTTTCTGCTTTCATACAGCCCATAGACTGTATGAAAGCAGAAAGATGACAATTTTTTGTGTAACAGCCTTTCTCTCAATTCCAAACTCCAAGATATGCCAAATATTTTGCGTAAAAAGTGAAAAATGAAGTAGTAATTATTTCCTAGGAAGAGTGAAAAAATCCAAAGTAGAAGGGAGGACAAAAAGTCTCAGTTTTGAAGTTGAAATCTTCAGGATGCTTACTGTCACCGGGTGCCTTCCTTGCTACAGGAGCCTGGCTGAAATGATGGGCAGCTCTTCATCATGCCTCAGCTACTGGACAGAGGTCTATTTTAATGCAATACTTTGTGTTTCCAGTCAGAAAAGCTGAAACACAGAGTTTGTCTTTGTCAGAGGAGCATCTAATAGTCAGACTTTGAATAGGAGTTGTTAGAAAGAGGAGTGAAGTATTTGGCAACATATGATATCTGGATTTTCATTCTTTATTCATGGAGTCCAGTAAGGTGGGATATAAAATAAACCTCATACATTCTGGAATGATGGAATGATTTTGCTTGTCATTTCAAAGCCAAAGTGAATTTCTTGCACTGCCACAGTTAGCCACACATGCCTCCTAAATCTGCTTGCATTCCCTTTCCAGCTGCTCCCATAATCTCCCAGTTCATCTATGTCTGAGGAGGTGAAAAGGGAGATTTCAGAAGAAGCTGTGGAAGATCCACGCTACAGGTGCAGAGAAACAGAAGCCAGCTCACACCCAAGGGCAGTGCTGAGATAGTCTTTGTGACCCCCATGAGTTAGCACCAGCACCAGAAGCAAGAATCCTACTTCAGCATCATGCTGAGTAACAAGGCCATATCCTTTTCAACTACACCAGCAACTGTGTGTGACCCCACAGCACACTCTTTTAGTGTTAGGACAGGACCTGGGGCACTTGTGGCCCCAGTCCTCTTGTCAGAGAACCCAGTGCCTTCAGTTGCATTTTCGTTGTGTGGGAGTTGTTTGAGCTCACTCCTGTTGTCACAGCTGCTTTAGGAAAACATTTAGTTATAGACGAGGGCAAGCACACATTATAGATGTAAGCATATGGCTGTCACACTGCTGCCCAACAGCTTCTATAGATATGTGGCATGTTATGTTATGTTATCCAAAGCACTTGGAATTTTTGAGAAAACAAAAGCTAATGAAGGCAGCTATTACAGCTTTATGTGGCACTTGCTTCCTGATAGAATTGCCAATCCAGTGCTTTGAATTCTGTGCCAACAGCTTTGACACAAGTGAAAGAGCAAGCTGTGCTTTTAACAGATGTGAATGCTTTGGTTGCAGTGATCACTGCTTTTTCAAAACTGTTATCATGTACGCAGGATTGCAGATGCATACTTTTTCCAAAGTGACAACACTCAGACAATTGAGGAAACTTTGTTGAAATAATTGGAATAACTTGCAGTGGCAAGTCTTTATGAAGCAAAACCAAGTGGCATCATCTAGCAACTATTTTACTGTTTTGCAAGTGCTTGTATTGAACAGACACAACATGTGGCTGGCAAGGTAGGCAATGTCCTGCACTGCAGCTGAGGCATTACACCAGAAGTAAGCCATGCTGCTGAATTTCAGGGAATCTGCAGTCCTTTCATGACTACAGAATGAAGACAAACATAACAGCATTATACATGAAATTACTAGTTAAATAGTCTCAATTTGAGGATAGTTCATCCTCTAGTTTTAGCCTTTCTCACTCTATTTTTTCATGTCTTAGCATAAGAAATGGCTACTTAAATAAGGTGATATTTTTTGCTCTGCTTGAACAAGGTTGTCACAATACCCTAAGAACTGGATACTATCTATTTGGTTCTTTTAATGGCAATTTCAGCAATGAAATGGCAATTTTTTATGTCTGTGAAGGTGATGAATATAACCTAGAGATACTGGAATGCAGAAGGCTGCTTTCCATCAGAAAACCTCTTCAGCCAGGAGTGCCTGAGGTTTCTTCAAAAGGCTGGGGCCAACAAACAGTTGTTTTGCAGAAGCTGTGCTCTGGCTGAGGAACTATGCCTCAGGTGAAGGAGCTACAGGAAGAAGTGAACAGGCTATATAGTGTTTGAGTGAATGAGCAAGGATAGACCTTGTTTTCAGAGACACAACAGCCTCAAGGCTCTCCAGGGACTCGAACCTCCATTGTAGTGGAGAAGCTGATGGACTTGATGGAACACGGCAGGGTGATTATTAGTCAAGGATCTGTTAAAGATGATGGCTGGATATTAGGAAATGGTTCTTAATCCAGAAGGTGGCTGAACACTGGAACAGGCTCTCAGAGAAGTGATCACAGCACCAAGCCTGTCAGAGTTCAAAGAAACATTTGAACAATGCTCTCAGGCACATGGTGTGACTCTTGGGGTGTCCTTTGCAGGGCCAGGAGTTCAGCTTGATGATCCTTGTGGACTGGATGGTCCCTTCCAAGCCAGCATATTCTGTAATTCCATGATACAGTGAAGTACATTGTTGGTTCTAAACCTTTGCTTCACATGGACAGGGTGTGGCAAATCTTGGCACTATGTGCTATTTGTCAAAGAAAAATATAGTCCAGACTTCATAAAGCCTTGAAGTGTTTGCGTTGGGCTTTGGATGAGACATGGTGTGCAGTCCAATGCAAGTGAAGGTTGGGCTGAGGAACCAGTGAGGTTCTGCTTTGCATCACCTGCTGAACAGAAGCAGGTCCTAACACAATTCCTTACTTTAACAGATTCATCACTAAAGCAGAGCATGATCTGAATGAGAAAAAGATATGCCAAAAATTTTGGTTTTTGGCTGGCTGGGAAAAATATTTTTCCTATCATCTTTTTTTAAGCTTTATTACAAATGAGAAAACCCCATATTTTGCAAAATGAAACCTTTTAAGGTAAACCTCCTCCAATTTTTTTTTTACTTTTACTTTTTCCTACAAATTTACCATCTTTTAGGCAGTAAAAGCAATGTAATGAAGTTAGGCCAGATTCTTCAGAACATACTGCTTAGGAGGAAAAGAAAAAGGGATTCAGGAAGATTTTACTCTACTGACATGAACAACCACGTCACAAGTAAAGAGACTGAGTCTTCAGATAGAGACATTCATTCTGTGCTTTTTGCAGAGTAACTATTCAAGGAATTGTGCTCTCAGCAGCTCCTGCTCTCCTAATCTTTCTCTTTCTTTCTTCTTCCCTTCTTCCTCTTTCCATTAATGGATTTTTTCACATTCAAGCTGTCATTTCTGAATATGTGACTTGCAGATTAATGCATAAATTAATAAAAATGTTGCTCATGATCAAATTCTCTCAGATCAGAACACTTCCTTAATAACTGCTCTGGGCCAAGTCACAAGCAAAGTATAGAAATAGTTCCGTCTCCTTGTTTGTTAAATAAAAATTACGAAAGTTGGTCTGCAAATACAAGGTGCAAAGTAACTCCAACAGAACAGGAGGGTTTGTCCCAAGAGTAAAAGACATCCTTTCTGAGCATAGGTTGTCTTTGAGTTTTGTGCTTTTATGCTGTGTGTTTAATAGAAACAGAATCTTTAAAAGGTTCTCTTATGCAATCAAATCATCAGGTGATTTAACGACTTTTCTGTCATTTCCTTACTTCTGTCATTTCTCTTACTGCAAAGACCAAAAATTAGTCTGCTATCATAATCTACTGAGGTGTCAAATGGGCAGCTGCTATAATACACTGACTCTGTGGACCGGAGTGCCACTGTGCCATTGCTCCCTAGCTGCACCTTATGTCACTCCTGTATCAGGCGGGACGTCTCTGAGGAGATGGCAGCAGGATGAATGCAAGTGGCAGGGAGGAGGTTGGCTCAGGAGCCACTGAGCTCATCCTCTCTCAGCAGAGGATGTCTGTCAGCTCACACTGGCCATGACAGCTGCACACTTCAAACCACACTGAACCTAAAGTGACCTTGTAATTAAGGCACTCATTTTTAACTTAAAAGTGTCCTATCACATTTCAGGTGATGAAAAAGACTATATCTTTTCAGTGTTCCTCTTTTCAGTGGACATGGTATCTTCTCTGAAGAATGCAAGGAGAGGCAGGAAGACTCTGATTACAGACTTACAGTGGGTTTCTACACAGACAACCATCTGCCCCAATTGCACAGATGCTTATCACTTGTTTTTGTCCATAAATTACACTGCCTACTCAAACAGGCCACTTTAGATTTTAACATAAGGTAAGATTTGGAGTGCCTAAGACGCCTTTATACCTAGGCTACTCAGAATGTCCTTCATAAGATATCCCCTGAATATCCTTCATAAGATACCTCCTGTTAAGGCTCTCACTTCCAGGGCTCCAGAAGACCTTGCTCCCAAACTTTCTCCTAGGGTATTTAGCTATAAGCCAATAAAACCCACTAAACCAACATGCAAACCTCTAAAATGGTCAATATGTATTACAACATGGAGATATCTGGCATTAGGCAAGGCTTTCAAGCTCCAGAGGATACACAAAGTCCATTATTAGATTGGTTCTTCACTAGCCCAACATCTGGCTCTCATCTCTCATGGTAGTGTTGTGGTTGGGATGCTACCTCAACTTCATTTTCATAAGCTACACTGTTCAGTGATTTATATCAGTCTGCTTTTAATCACATCATGACAAAATTAACCAACTGTAATTGTCACCCAGGGTAGGCTGCCTTCTGGAAAGGCAATAAATGAAATTAACTATGAGGGCAGGATGCAGCTGCATGGCTATGAAGTGGAAGTGCAATCTGTGCACTAGCTTGGTCTCTACCCCATAATGTAAGAGAAAGAGCATGGTCCTAATGGGAAGAAAGGAAGACTGAAGTATCTGTGACTTCATGCTTTCCCCACCTTCTCCCCTTAGTTTTCCTTATGTATATTTTTCAGCTGCAGAGAAATGAAAACATCTTTATTTTTGTTTCATTTCTTAACCACTCTGTTTACAAGAGCAATTCAAATATTTAACTCCAAATCTCAAAGTACTTCCCCTCTCTTCCTCCCATAATTTCAGTTTGTCAGCAAAAATGCACCCATAAACTCATCATGTTCACACATGTGTGTACAGCATCCAAGCCACATTGTGCTCTGCAGCCCAGTGAGAGCTTTTGCATAGCTGGAAGGAGCAGAGGAATGGGATCTGGAAGGAGGGAAACCTTCCGAGCATAACTTTTCCATTTTGGCTTCAGCTCCAACACTGACTGAAGTCACAAAGTGGTCTTCTAGCAGCTCCAGTAGGCTTAGGAACAGGCTCTAACAATGGAGTAAGCAGAAGATACATGATTATGACATCAGCTTCTTACTTGTTGCCAATATTTTTTAAACTAGGAAATATTAGGAAATATTAGGAAATGTGATAACACAGTGAAATGTGGTGACAATAGGAATACTGCTCATCTCTTGTTCATTCAAGCTATGACACAAAGTAGAAAATACAATAAAAACCATGTGGTGATCTTTAAAGTATCTGGCTTCGTTTAAAACTACCCTTTTTTAACAAGATCAAATGTAAAACAAAGTCTTTACAAATAATTTTGTTAATCAGACAATAGTGGCACAAAGTAAATGTAAGCACAAAGGGGAAAAGGAGCCTGGCTTTTGTCCTGCTGCTGCAGAAATGAAGGAAAAATTGGTTGGAACACAGAAGTAGGAGAAGAGCCTTCCTCTCCCTCTTCAGTGATCCCTCTGCATAAACCAGCCATAGTGGTCTCTTGGAGGTCTTTCCTGGAGGAAAGAAGAGGTTATCATACAGTTAGCTAACTTTAGAGCTAAAAAGGAAACTGCCACATGAGCCCAGCTTTGAAATACAACCAATGTAGCCAATAATCAGTAACAGCTTTCCCCTTCAGTGGAAGATACAAGAAACCCACAGCACGTTCTCAGCGACAGTTTTGATGCATGCCTTGCTATAAAGCTGTTCAAAGGGAAACTTAGAGCCTAAAACTGTTGCAGCTATACTCTATACAGAGCTAGAGCCTATAATCCCATTGATGTATCTTCTCTTTTTCTTATGGTCAAAGGTCTGCCAGATAAAGACTGATTTATTGTTTATACTTCTATAATTACCTCATGGAGTATAAGCCCTTAGATCTAGTGAACACTTCTTCTCGTAACATCACACCTATTCTTTCCTCTTTCTCTTTTCCTGTGTTCTCACATCTTTGCTTCTTCTATCTTGATCCTTTGATGTTCAAACCTCTGTCATGATTAACATGTGCCAACTGGTCCCCAACCCCATCCCACTCCGCTGTGGGCAGGAAGGCAGCAAAGCATCGCCCACTCACTGTTCTTACCCCACTTGTGTCTTTTCTCCTTGATGTGCAGAAAAGGAGTGAGTGGAAACCAGCTGGTGTTTCTGCTTTTACATGTTCATGGATGAATGGGAAGAGTCAGTAAAGGTCAGATGGAATAAAGAGTCCCAGACAAACCCAAAGCATCCTGACAGAGTGTCTACTAGCAACAGGCAACAGACACCAGCAGAAAATCTGTGCCTCCAATTTCCTCGAGCCATTGGTGGCTCTTCAGTATAGAACAACAGCAAAAGACACTGCTGAAGACACTGTTAGTCATATGCCTGCTAACTGGGATGTATCCTTTATGGTCATTTCCTAAAGCAGCTCTAGAACTTTTTTTATGAGGACCAGCAAATGAAACTTTGAAGGAGCTTCCTTGTTTAGATGGAAGGAGAGACTCGATGCAGTGGCACTTGGCAGATGAATGTGCAAACTGCCAAAGTAGAATTAAAAACTAATCTCCAGAATAGAGTAAATTTCATTTAGGTCTAATTCAGCAATGAGGAAATTGCAGATAACTAGACAAAAATGTGATTACTAATTTCATATGTATGACATTGGATGCAGCTTAGAAAATCATTCTGCAACTGGGGATTTCATATGGGAAAAGCCCCCATGACTGAAGCTCTGAGCAGTCATACACTATTGCTAAAGGGTATAGCAGGATTTTCAAGGACCCTCAGCATCAGATTAGCTCTGGTTCCTTGAGGCAATTCCTGCTGACTTCTGATGGAGTAGAAATAGGACAATGCAGACCAAATATTGGAAGACTTCACACACATTCATGTTGTTGTTCTGGCTTTACCCAGTGAGAACTGCCAAAGAGACAAGTACTGCAAAGTACTGCAACAGTACAGCAATTCCAGGCAAGAATGGGCTATAATATATAAATTGAAAGGCAGTCTTTTAAGCCTGAAGCAATTGAGACGTCCTTATTGCTAGATAGCTTATGTAGTGTTTGGCTCAGGAAATACCCAGCCCCAGGCCTACGACATGTGGCTGAGTTTTTTCAGACTAACAAGTTGCTGAAACATAATATATATATCTATTTGAAGCCACAGAAAATCTTTGGCTTAATTTATTCAGTAAAAATGGCACACACAAAGACAGTCACTGAAACCTTTTTGAAGTGTTTTGTCTTAATCTAGTCCATAGTGAAAGCTGGTGCACACACAATATCTGAAGCTTTTCTGGCCCAAAAAGCAGTGTATATTTGGCACACATTTGACAAGCGTCTCATATGATCCCATCAAATTACCTTTTGAAATAGATCCTAATTCCAAGAGCATGGGCTTACGCCACATGAGAAGCACACTTTACCACATGGTGTTCAGGATTTGCTCAGTCAGTATTGCATTTTGACAAAATTTCATGGATCTGTCACAGAATCACAGGAAAGTTAAGGATGCAAGGGAACATGGGACATCATCTAGTCAATCCTCCCTGCTCAAGCAGCGTCCCACAGAGCATGTTACTCAGGATTGTGTGAAAGCTTTTGAATATCTCCAGTGATAGAGACTCCACGTCCTCTCTGGACAATCTGTTCCAGTGCTTGGTCACTTGCGCAGTAAAGAAGTTCTTCCTCATGTTCAGGTGGAACTTCCTGTGCATCAGTTTCTGCCCATTGCCTCTTGTGCTTTTGCTTGGCACTATCAAGAACAGCCTGACTCCTCCTGACACTCTCCCATCAGATACTTACTGATGAGGTCCCTTCTCAGTTGTCGCTTCTCTAGGCTTATCAGGTCCAGCTTCCTCAACCTCTCCTCATAAGGAACAGAAATATATGCAGGGGAAAGCATGTCACAGCTTAGTCCATTTTTTTCCAATTAGGACTGTCTTTCACAGGTAACCAATTTATATTGGGAAGTCCTTATTTCCTGACACTTTGCTAATATTTTTCCATTAGAGTGTTTAAAATATTTATTAAAATCCTCATCTATATTATTATAGACTCAGTTGTCAATTGAAAAGCCTCCTTTTGTATAGGAAAGCTCTACTAATTATGACACACTAGATATCTACCACATTTATTGGAGAGGTTCAAGAATTGGTACAAATTGGTACAGAGCACTTGGAAGTAAATCTACCATCAGTCCTCCGGGTTCTGGCACAGCTCTCGAGTCAGACTAATTTTCTCAGCTGCGAATTGCACCCAGGTCAAAAATCCAGGCTTTGGAGCAAGCAGAGCAAAAATATTACTAGCAGAGAGATAATATCTAAATCAATGATGAGTGTCCAGTATACATGATCACCCTATAGTTAAAATGTAAAAGACAGGCTTTTATTAGTTTAGCAGTTGTGAGTAATATTTTCAAGTAATGCCAAATGTGTTACAGATGTTGATAGGAACAACTGCTGACTTCAGCGTGCTCCAACACAGAGCTGCACTACTTTGGAGAAATCCAGATCAGAACTTTGCAGCCAGCTCCCTGTAAATCACAAAGAGCGAAACACGAAATAATACCAAGCCAGTCCAAGATCCTACATCCAGCTCAAGGTTTTAGGAAATTTGCTGAGTTTGCTAACAGCTGCTTGTGAAGGGCTGAAGCAATGCTCTCCATCTTAAAACAACACAACTTGATGAAAGTTCTGTCTTGGAGTTGAGTCTAGAACAGGGAATCTCGTTAAAGTGCTGGCAGAGTAATCAATGTGACATAATAGATGTTATGTACTGCATTAAACTATTTTGCACATCAAACATTGAATGTGTGGAAAAGAGGATATGCCATATTCCAGAGCATGATGAAGATGATGCCTTAAATGCAAGGAAGCAAAGAGCAAACACCAGTATAAAATTCACCATGTCTTCTTGAGCTATCCTGAGAGACCAACTGGTACTGTTGTACTTTAAGAAAGAACAGTTTGCCAGCTAGGCCCAATAAGTGTGACCATTATGATGGGAGGCAAGACTATCCCTCATTCTCTGTAAAGAAGACATAAGTGGGATATATTTTCAAGTGTTTTGAACAGTTTTACTCTGACTGTCCTGTCCAGGATATGTCTCACCAATTCCACTTGGGACAAGGCTCCAGAGACCAATAGAGCTTATTCCAAGGAAATTGGTTTAAAAACTGAGACCAAATTTTCCATCGTTCCATCTTCAAAACTGACCTCTTAAAGTTCATTGCAATATTATGTCACATGCATAAATTTTTAAGCAGTCTGTTGAGATAATGCATTTCTGATTATTGAAGTAACTTGTGAACTGCATAAAAGTAACATGACAAAACTAAAACATAACCTATCTTCTACACATCACTCTTAAAATGCTACTTAGATGTCTGCTTTTACACCTCTGTAGTTCCAATCTGATTTGCAGCTTATATAGAGACCTGGAAATATTTTACTTCCAGGCCCCTACTTTTACTAGAATGGAAGAATTGTAATGCACAATGGAAATTCTTGCTTAAAATGGCACATGCACACCTCTGATCCAGACTTTGGGATGTGGAAGGTTTCTTCATATTCACTTATTTTATACTCTCAGCAATATATCCTATAGTCTGATTTCTAGGCATCTCAACTTTGCCACATTTATTACAGTTTTCATGTGAGCCAGCTCTAATATCAGACACATGCATATTTTCCATTACACAAGGGAAATATCTGGTGATGATTGGAAAAGCCTAGATAAATGTCTTGCTAGTAAGTCAAACTGTGACACCTACCAACTTTCCAGGCGAGTTCAGGAATGATCAAGAGCATAGCAGGACTCAAAAAGGATTAGAAATGTATAAGGATAATAACACAATTATGGCAGATCAGAATGAAAAATAGATGGAAGAGCAGCCGTGTTGTCCTAGTTTAGGGCAAATTTGGGGAAAACCCTCTGAAAGGAGCCCCCAGGAAATAAACCCCCACGGCCCCTCCCCACCCACCTGGTTCAGGGAAAAATTTCCTCTGAGAGAGAAGTGGAAAAGAACCTGTTTATTCAACGAACAAAGCACTCCCCAGCACCAAAACAATTAACAACACCAGATGACAACAAAACTCTTTCACCACTCTGAAGAGATGAACAAATCCAGAAAGTCTTTCCTGGGAGTGGTCGCCCGGGTCTGGATGCTGGGGATTGCTCTCCAGCACTGGGGATGGCTGCTGCAGATCACAAAATGCAGGCTCCTGGTGTTCCTTGGTGTTTCCCAGATGTCCAGAGCAGGTTGGATAGTATTCAGGAAGAGGAAAGGAAAAAGCAACAGTCCAGGGAAAGAACTGGACTGCTTAGCTAACCTAACTAGGAAGCAAAGGCAAAAGCAGAAGCAAGCAAAGCAAGAAAGCAGGCAAAGCAAGCAAGCCAAGCAAGCAAGCAAGCAAAAGCCAGCCAGCCAGCCCTAGCCTTTTCTAGACAGCAGACCATGGGGGGAGGTGAACCAGATGATAACAAGGCAAAACAAACCTTCACTTTCAGAGTCAGTTCTGAAAGCACAGAACATAGTATCAAACGTAAACCGAACACACGACTGGAGATACAAACACCATAACGTCACCCTAGGACACGTGTATAAGCCCATGAACTGTTTTGGCCTGCAGCCCTCCCTTGGCTCAGTGGCTTATTGGTGCTCCAGGCATCACTGGGTGGTTCAGGCCATTCAGGACACACTACGGGGCTAAGACTTTGGTCTGGAGCAAGCTTCTGTCTGGAATGTTTTTTCTACAAAGATCTATTATGTATGTTTATTGGGCTTACAGCATCTTGTCAAGCCTACAAACAAGGTAGTGGACTTAGCACCATACCAGGTCATGAACAAAAATTAACCATGCTGAAGGTGTCAGCCTGTAGAAAGAAGCAGCAAATCACCTATTTGGCTGTGACTGTGGAAGAGGAGGTTAGCTGATAGCTTGTCCAGCTAGCTCCACTCTTCTGGGAAAGGAGAAGATTTCAAGGACAAGGGAAGCTGGCTGAGAGAGCCAGCCCTTCAGGGTCACACTCAGCAAAGTGATCTTATATTGCAAAATCCACTGTGTTTTAATGACAATTTCTCTGTAGGATTGGCTAAACTCTGCTCTACCAACAGGGCTGAGAGACTCCAAACTGGATCTGCTGGGATAAAATAAAATCATAGGTTTGACCCTAAATCTGTGTGTTCTATGTATCTAAACAAACTTAAGATGACATCTGCACTTATTACCATGGGGGATAGCTTTCTTCTCTCAGACAAACTGTGGAATTCATTTATGAGCTGTATAAATACATTTACTATAAGAAAGGAATATTACAATAATCTTCAATGAGGAGGGAGTCCCCTTTTTCCAGTTCTCTTACAGTTCCAGGATGGAAAATCCAAGACTCCTTGCAAGAAAAAAAATTGTTTTGTTGTTATTTCTGCTTCTTAAGGGAACTTTGAGTAATTCAGTGCAATTCTGCTGCTGAATAAAAGCAATTTAAAAGTATGAAATATGAACTCTTAAACTGCAACAGCTGAGAATTTAATTTTTATGTTAAATTTTCTCAGAACTCCTAACCTTCATATGACAATGAAAACCAGCTCTGTAAAAGGATATTTTATCCCATACTCAAAAAATTAATATTTATGTATATTAAACAGAATAAGAAAAGCTAATGACGCAGGTGAGACTATGGAATTACATAACAATTTGGAACTCTCTAACCTCTATCTTATTATGCTCTAAAGAATATGTGGGATTTGTTGATCCTTCTGAAGATGACAGACTTTATTTATCTTACAAAAATACAGTGCATGCTGGTAGCATCTACTATGTAATCTTTTTGTCATCAATTTGTGCTACTCTGTTAACACAGCCTCATCCTGCTTAGAAGGATAGAAAGAGGCATTTAAGATTCTGTGCCCTTATTCTCATTTGTGAAGGCTTCTAGCTGTGACAGAAGCACCTGTTTTCTAAAAACAGGAACGAGAATTGCTCCTCATGTGCACGCACTGGGGTGGACATCCACACATTTAATTTATCAGCAGCACTTCCTACTGCCATGTCCTCAGCTAAATATTAGAGACAAATTCAAATAATTCTGCTGAATAGCTGAACCACCATGTTTCCAGTGACTAGTCAGTGTGTGCGTATATACACGTGCAGGTGCGTACATGTATGTGTCAGAGAGAAGAGAGCCCTGAAAGTAGGTTCTACCACACAAGATGAACAGTAAGGATGCTGCTCTCTGAACTCTCTACATAGCAGAATACTTGGCAGTCATATAAACAGCTTGGATTTTCATGAAAAGAAAGCAAGGAAGGATGAGAATGATTTCCAGAGTATGGAAATCCACCCTTTGGTTTGGTTTCAGCCCCTCTTGGTGAACCTGTCATGTGTGTTAATTTCAATGATATCTCAGTGGCTGCTGATATTGAGAAGATAATGAGATTGATACATTCTGGTATGTAGATGAATATTTGCTTTCCTTCAGGAAATATTTATTTTTAAGGAAGATGCAAAAAGACTCACTGGGATTATCATGCAGTCATTTCCAAGGGTATTATGCACCACACCTGCACCACTTTTCCAAACAAACAGGAAGATGTGATATTGCCATTTTAATATTATCCTTTGATATTCTATTTCACAGTCAGAATTTTATAGTAAAAATTTTAAATGTGAGGGGTTTTCCCCACTGTTCAATCTCACTGTAGCTTAACACAGCTACAAATATCTCTTAAAAACTTTTAACAAGTATGCAAAAGAAACAGACCTGAAAGCCTGGGGACGATTCACTATAAAGTCTTGACTTACTATATTTTCACAGGCAACATCACCAGATGGTGTCAGTCCACATGAATTGATCCTGTCTTGAACTCAGAATGGATAGTCTTCTCCCCCTCTCCCTTGGGCTCCTTATCTCCAAGGGATATTCACCTGTGCTGCTGTTCCCCTGCACTTTTGTTCAGTGCTCTGTCCCCACCCACATTTATCCTTCTCTAATTTCCTTCAGGCAAGTGGTCAGATAATGGAGCATGATGGACACCACTACTGTGGTCATTGCCATAGTAAATGAGTTACTGCTCCTATTTTTTTTGCAGCCTTGTGGATTATTTATTAATCTTTTTGCAGGAGCTTTTAGCCTCTTTTGCCTCAGACCCTACATAGTAAATAAGCTTTAATTTAACAGTCCTGTGCTGGTTAGGAAATTTAACAAACTGATAACTAACTGCAGCTACTCCATAAATACCACTGCCTCTGATGTGAAAGGCAATAATCCTCAAGAGGACCAGAAGAGAGCCTGCTGCATGCAACAAGTCCTTGCAGCAGGAAGGGAAAGTATGGCAGAGCTTTAGGTAAGTGGGATATAATTAGCCATGTTGGAATTTGACCAGGATATCAGGGTTAACACCGCTGCTCCTGTGAGAAGTGCCTTGGGAGTTCCTCAGCAGCAGGCAGCCAGGACCTCTTGTTTTCATCACATTCCAGGCACTACATGACAGCTACCCAAATACACTTTGCCTTAATGAAACAGAAATGCACATATGATACGTACAGTTTGGAACCAAGGTATGGACTGCATCCCAGAACGGATTAATTCAGATTTGTGAATTATTCAGAGTGAAAAAGGACTTCTGTATTTTGGTTCTGGACCTTATCTATTGTGAAAGAGTAATGACAAAATCAGTCACTGGTGAAACTGTGGAGCCCACAGGCTTCTTGAACAGCGCAATGTACTTGTGGTTGACTGATAAGTCTAGAGGCGGGCATTTATTTCACTGGGTTTCGTGCACTGCCTGCAAAATCTGCTTGGAAAGAGCTGCGGTCATGGGCATTACACAGCGCTGTGGGCTGTGCATGGAGATTGATGTGCAGGCAGAAGTCCCAATACTTACAGCATCCCAAAAGACTCACCCGGCTGCTTCCTCTGTGTGTGCTTTTCAACTGCTTATGTTTCTATCTTAAATGAGCTGCTCTAGCTCTTGCACTATGAGCTAGTTGCCTTCCTGAGGCCTTTTCTAGCCCCAGGTTTTTATTACTTTCCTGTGACTCATGCATACCATGGATTGATGCAGCTCTGCCCTGCCCAGGAAGATTGCAGGGACAAACAGCTGCTGGGGTGGGAGGAATGAAGCTTCTTTAATTCCTACAGTAAATCTCTGCTTGCTACCAGCAACAATCGGAGGGTTATGGAAAAGTGGCCAGGAATTTTGCACTGATTAGTGTATGGACAGAGAGATTTGCTGTATGCCAATGTTTTCCATAACCCACAATTATTAAATTGTGTAAACTGTATTCACCTAGGTTCAAATCAGTACATTTGTCACCAGAAATTTCTAAACAATTCCATTACTCCTCCACAGACAAGAGAGTGTGACCACTGCCAAAGTTTAGACCTTCTTATTTTATACATGTTTCCATATGTTGGGCATGTAAGAGAAACATATAATTTCTCTCTCAAATGTATTCCCTCCTGTGTAATATGAATGTCTTACGTGTACTCATATTCCAAGGCAATAAGATTAGACAAATTACTGTACTCTAAAAAGTGACATTAAAAATTGCCTCTCCATCTTTATTAGCTTACTTTTTCTCAGTCAAATATGTTTGGCTTACAAGAAAAACGATGTTTTTCATTCTGACCTCAGGCTTCCCAAATTCAAACAGAGCTATGGGTCAATAGCTGAATGAGAAAAGGTTTGTCAGAATGATTCAGATCCTTTTTGACACCTTAGCATCTTCAAATTACTGCTTATGTCAGGCATTGGTTATGCCTGACAGTGAAAAGCTAGGAACAAGCACATGGTTCGGCTGATGATATGTGCATAGGAATTCAGATAATCTTGTGGTAGCTCTGTTCCACTCCATGTGGAATAAAAAAGGAACATAACTCCTTTTGTCACTGTAGCTAAAGCAGCAGAGTAAGACAAGAGTCAGCCAATATAATGAGTTAGAAGTGTTTTATATTAGCTTTACATAGCTCAGTGAATTTGAATCTTTTCTTCATGTTTTGTGCCAACAAGTGTTGTGGAGACTATCTGTAGGCACTACATATCAGGGAAAGTGATTTTGCTACATGGTTATTAAAAAGCAATACTGCCACAATTGCTTGGCTAGAAAGGGCTGTACAGAAGCTGTCTTCTTTCTGATGGCTGTGTGCAGCAGCAGAAGTCAGGGATTCCACATGGGCTTTTGTGTCATTGCAAACCCAACAGATCTCCCTCCAGCTGGAAGGAGACCAAGAGCAGCTTCCCAGGTCTGTCTAGGCCCTGAAGAAGGATGGGTGTTTGGTAGAAAAATGAAATTATCTCCTTTTCAGCTTTGTGGTAATTTTAATAAAGTGTTAATAGAGCTGAGCATGTAGGCTTTGACCTTTAAATTACCATTGACCACAAGATGAAGACCAAAAATAAGATATCTGTGAAGTGGCACATCCAAGACAATTCACAACAACCCACAGCTGCCTCTCCATTTAGAGACAGCCATCTCCTAATTGCTTGAGCTAGCTCCCTATTTCTGGGCACAGTGGGGTATGTGTGGTTGCTGCAGCCTTGCAGGACTGGGGACCCTTCATGAAAAGTGCAGGTAGGGGACATCCTGTTCCATCCTCTATCTGTGGGGCACTGGGAACTGAAAGTGTGACTATAAAGAGAGATGTTTGCTCTGAAGGAAGGAAAAAGAGCAATTAAGGAAAAGTCATGTTGAATCAAAGAAAACAAATAAGTTGCCAAAATGCAGCAGCTCCTGGTGGAGGAGATGGCCGGTTCCACACCACTGGCTCCGAACTGCTTTACCCTGGGGATGGGCTGTTTGTGCTTTTTCAGGCTCAGTGGCTTTGAGCAAGAGGCACAATTGCAGGGATTGCTGCTGTCAGGCTTTGCTGTGGCTGAAGGTGGAAGTCCAGGCTGATGGAGGACACCTGGTGGGTCAGAGCAGTGGAGCAGGGACGTGTGGCTGGGCCAGCCTGGCTGCCATCACTGCTGCTGGCAGGTGAGGTGTGTCACAGCTGCCCCTCCTCACACTGGCAAATTCAGCTGTCTCACAGGCAAGCAGGTGATGGCAAAGCTCTCCAACCTGGCTGGAAATGGCTGGGTGGCAACCCTTGAAGTAGACCATAGAAATGCTGCTACGCAGGGGCCATGTGTTCTATTCTATTTCATAGCAACCAGCACATGGCTGGAACTCAATAAGCTTTATTGTTTTTTTGTTGTTTTGTGCCTTCCATCAACACTCTTTCTCTATGCTTTAGTTCTTGCTCTTTCTATCGTCTGGGCATTGACAGAAAGCTGTAAACAGGAGGACCTGGGCTGAGCGAGCACCGGGCAGGAAAACAGGAGCTCTCCAATGGTGGTCCATGCTCTCTGTTGTGGCCCAAGGCAGCTCCCTCAGCATGACATCATCAACTTCCCCTGCTGAAAGTGGGAATAATACTCACTTCCTCCTTCCCACATCAGTCTGTTTCCACAGTGCTGGGAAATTCTAAAATTGCTTCTTGAGCTTAATGCCATTTTCCTCCTGGAAATCCCCCAGATGACAGTACATCAGCAAAAGAGTATTGACGTGGTCTGGGTATCCCCAGATGTGCTGTGACAGGAGGCTGCACTGTTACTCATACTGTCACAGCCCAGGTAACTGGCACAGCAAGGGCAAATGAACAAAATACACAGGATGGGGAATTCTTTGGTTATTGAGTAAATTGGAGAAACTCAGTCCACAAAACTGCTTTTCTTTTCAGGAGGAATATTGTGATGTGGAATTTTGTTCCATGATTGTTTTATGTAAAACATTTGTTGAAAATTAAAACAACTTAATTTGAAATAGGTCATAGGCAGTCTGGGCAAGTAAGTGAACTGTGTTTTAACAAAGTGTAATTACATCAACTCACAGATGGCACTCTGAATTTTGGAAAGCTCATTCTGCTTTAAGGTTTAGTACTTGGGATTAAAGACAGTACCGTATCACTTAAAAGATTTAAGAATTATACTCGAGGAAGTCAGGCTGTAATAAGCTTTAGATCAACAGTTCATATAGCATCATGGGACTCTCAGACCCCCAAGAGAAAGAGTTCTAATATACTGTAACCTACAACTTTCCCCTTGAAATGTCTTAGTTCTGCAAAGCAATAAACCAGTCTGGACTAAGTTACTGAAGGTCTTTGAAGTACTGGAAGACCCATAAATAAGGTGAGTACTTTGGAAGGGGGGGGCTCATTCTGTGGTGTACATATACAACTATTTCATAGTCAAGTTGATTTGTAGCTGCCTGTATGTCAGTTTCCTGGGAGTAATAAATCTTCATTCAAGCAAAACTAAAATGTCACCAGTATTTATTTCACGCATTTTTTACCCCATCAGGAGAAGAAAAAGTCAGCATTCATGTAAACTTCTATGCCCAGTTTGCAGCTCTGTGCTAAAACTATGCTTCATAGTATGAAATTTTTATAAATCTAAAATGTAAACATTGGGTAACAGATGTATCATTGCATAGCCAAAAAAGAGTGGTAACTGTCACTGGAGAAATAAAACTGAGTTATTGTTTCCAGTTTCAAAAGAACAGCAACAAGTCTAAAAAACTATATGTGATCTTTGTCCTTTTTTCCCCCTCAGACACCTGCACTCATCTAATGTTTCACTGAGCCCTGAAAAATAAATGCATAGCTTCAGTCTCCTAATCCATGTGGCTCCAGAGACCACTGTTACATGAGAACTTAAACTGATGATGCTGAGCGTCCTAGGGGCAGCTTAATCTTTTTTAATTCAAATCAACTGAGTCCCATGTGGCGCTAGGATGATACTCTATATGCTGCAATCAGACTGACCTAGACTTCTTGTGCTCTAAATGATTAATGAAACTGCCTCCTAGTTTGTTTCTATGGTGATCCGAAACTTGACACGATGTAGGAATCTGCCATTCACGCTGAATGAAACGAGGAGGAGATAGCCCAGGAACAAAACTCCATCAGTTGTACAGAGAAGGCTCAATTTTAAGTCATTAGTCTCCTTGTACTTGGGTTGTTGACTCTTGAAAATAAGAGTGAGATAAAATATCCAAGTTAATATAGCTTTAATTGGGTAGTTTACTAGTAAATTGTTTCAGTATTAGAAAAATGAGTTACTCTGAATAGAGCTTTCTAAGTTTTCTTTTGATGGGCAAATGTGGGACAGTGCTAGAGCAATAGCTACAGAGTTTGCAATTTCCTATAAAGAAGCTGATTCAACTGTGAAACCCCTGCAATGCCTTCAAATAGTATAAATAATGCTTTAAATAAAAATAAAAATAAAACTTAGGCAAAAAAAAAAATCTATGTTCAGGTTTTATTGAGTCCATGAAGAAGACTTCTTGTATCCTGCATTTTGCTACTGTCATTTCAAATAAGGAGTGATTTAGTTCACTAAAGTGCTTTGAGGCTTTCAAAACAAATAAATGATTTTAAATTTCATTTCCAGAGGGAGCACATTACCATATTTTAAAATATTTTAGGTAGTCCTGGAACCACTGATTAGTATCTTTAGTCACACTTAGGTCTACCTATAGGGCTAAGGTAAAAAAAAAAAAACAGCCTTGAAAAATAATCAGTAAATTAGTGTAGCTGCTGCACCAGCCACAGCACCATG
The DNA here is from genome assembly GCF_048771995.1 of Taeniopygia guttata. Classification (NCBI taxonomy): domain Eukaryota; kingdom Metazoa; phylum Chordata; class Aves; order Passeriformes; family Estrildidae; genus Taeniopygia; species Taeniopygia guttata. The sequence goes on along the minus strand of NC_133027.1, from coordinate 99,078,078 downwards.
AAGCTCAGACCAAACCATCTGCTTGAATTTTTACTCAGAGAGGCAGGGTAGCAGCCCATGCTGGATTCCAAGAGGCTGTTGCCAAATTGTAGGCAGTGCTGGCATTAGATACTGAAGTTGACTTGGTTGCTCTTCTGCTGTAGCTTGAGTGCATTTAGAGCAGGTCACCTTTGCTCCTTTCTACTCCCAAGCAAGCACATTTGAGGTCTTGTTGAGACAAGCCTCAAAGACCATCTAACAATGTGCAAAAGCAAAGTTTTTCTGAAGATAGTGAGTGCAGTGGAGCCCTACAAGCTCTGAGATAATTTGGAGTGTTCTTTCTCTCTCTGTCACTTAACACTGCCTTTATTGCCTTCCTTCCAGACTCCCAAGCACTGAGCACACCACTCTTTTTGTCCTTTCACCAAATCCTGTCTCTCCACCAACACAGTGAGAGATGCTGCTGCTCTTTCCCCTTCCATGTCTGTTTAAAGGGAGCACTGTTGGCTTGTATTTGCCTCTGGCAAGGCTAGCCCAGCACTGATCTCACTGCATCTCTCAACAGCTTTTCAGGAGGGCACAGCACACCCAAATCATCTCATCGCTTCATCTGGAATCAATCACAGTAGGTCCACTGATGTCAAGAAAACTATGCTCATTTGCATCAGCACGTGACCTGGTCCTATCTCTTTGTGATCTTTAAATCAACAGTGTTCCCATTGGGATTCATGATCTCAGAGGAATCTAAACCCACTTTCTAATGTAGTTAACCAACGTCTGCCATTTTTCTTTCCTATCGTAAAAAACATTGTGGCTACTGACCCAAATTCATAACAACTCAAATTCTTTTGATATGAATCTGAGGCATTTCTCTTAATATTGAACCCTGCATTCTGAGACTTAAAGGATATAGACTTTAGCAGAGGGTCTAACTGATACTATATTTCTTAATAAATCAGTTACCTTTGCAGATGCAAAATACTTAATGTCCAGAATTTTGAAAGGGATCTAAGTACTTAGTATTTTCAAATATGACTTCATAGACATTGCCCCTGTAGTTCTTCAGCTGTTTTTGAAAATTCTTGTTTATATAATTGCCACATGAAGGTATTATGGTGCAATGGTTTGCATTTTTAACAAGTTTTATTTCCTGGGATCAGACAATACTGTAAGTACTTCAGTTATCATTTTTAGAAGAAAGGGCAGAAACAGAAATTCTTTAGGATTCCACAGACAACAAAATCTACTATGCTGTACCCAGATTCCATTTTTAATACAATTATTATTTGAGGGAAGAGCTTGAATTTGCTTAGAATATCTTGGATTAGTAATAATATAAGTCAGTACATGTCTCACTGGGGTTCTTAGAAGGAGTATTGGAAAAAACAGTAATTTTCCTTGGGAAAAAAAAAAAGGTTTTGTTTGTTTTTGCAAGAAAGAGATACAAAAATAGTTCAAACAGAGCAAAAATATTTGATGGCTGTACTGGTCTCTTTGGAAGTGTGTGAGACCATGTTCCTGTGATGCCTGTTCGGGAGAAGCTTCCCTTCAAGGATTTCTGCATACTGGGCCTTTGGGTTCTATTTATTTTGCTTCACTCTTACCAAAATAATTTATCACACCAGTGCAAGAGGGACAATGGCCGCCTTCTTATCAGGGCCCTCACCTGGGCTGCAGGAGACTCAAATTCAACTCACTGCTTCGAACCATATAGGCCAAATTCCTGCAATTTGCATCTGCAGAACAGCCCTTCTCAGATGAGGATTCAGTGACCATAATGATTACAGGCCCTATCTCTTTTTGTATAAAACCAACCAGGAAGGAGGTAAGAAGCTGAACAGCATTGTGATCAATTATTTTAGCTTGTGTCCCTTTTTGGAGGTAAGTCTGCGTGACAAACTTTAGTGTCTGTCTGCCACCGCCATTCCAGGGAAGCAGCCTGTTTCTGGAGGGTGAACTAAGCACAGTCCTCATTTCTCTGTGTGTATGTCCTTTCCAAGCAATTAAACATGAGCCTCTAGAGCAAAAATTAAGAACTTGCTTACATGGGTGAGCAGCAGAATCGCCTTGCTGAGGATTCTGACAGGGCAGCCAGGTGAATTTGATGCCACCTGCCAGAAGCCACGCTGACAGAAATATTCATTCTCTGAACTTAATGCCCAGGCTCACTTGGGAATAAAACAGTGCATTGATCAAGGTATTAGTGAGACTCTGCTTCTTACATGCTGTTGCTGTCGGGGCAGGACGGGAATGAAGAGACTCTGACCCAGAAGGCTGTAATAGTAAAAACTCCGATTTATTCAAAATACACTGCTCTTTTATACAGAGCTTCGCAAGGACCAAATCCATTGGTTCTGAAGTGAAAACAACCCACAGCCCTGGTGCAAAGTGCTTGATGCACAGTGATAGAGCTATAAACAATGTGAAAAACAAGAGAGATAAAGAATTATTTACATTCTCTCCAGCTCTTCCCCAGGTGTATGCCTGGCTAGAAACTCTGTTTCTTTCTTTGACTGAATCTGAGTCCCACAACATAAGGCACATTTTTGGGAAACAAAGGCTTTGTATCCTCTCAGGCAGGAGAGTGCTCACTCTCCTGGCAAATGCTTCACAACGCAGTGAGACCTACAAGCTCTCCTGGGAGACTTTAGCAACTTCAGACCAGCGTTTGAAGAAAATGATGTCCTGTTATCCTCACAGGAACAGAAAATACCTGTTTCCAGTTCAAGAAGACAGTGCCAGAATGCAGACGTGAAGAACAAAGTCCAAACAGGACTCTAACGGTAATGCCAACGATCCCTTAAATCTTCATGACAGGAACCTGTCTTGTTACAATGGCTCCAGTAATATTTTCCCTGGGACAAGGATAATTTCCATCATTTGAACGCTTCTTTCTATATCTTCTGAAGACTCTGTATGCAGAGGGGAAGGGAGGATTTTCATTTTCGAGAGACGTGACAAGTGTTGAGGTATCAGTTGGAAATCACTCACAGCTGGGATACACAAAAAATCCTGTAAATCTGTGAAACCAGTAATCACACATGAGTGGAGAAGCTGGCAGTCTGGTAAGGAGGGGGCATTGTATACCAATTGTATATATTTTTCTTGTACAGAACAGCTCCTGCCTGCTCCCATTGGCAGCTGAGGGAGAGACAGCGCTAGCACAAGGACTTACAGAGCAGCAGTGAGGATTTGTGGTGACTAATTATTTGAATATGAATCAACAATGCAACGCTGTGGCAAAACAAGGCAAATGCTCAGCATTGAGTCACATTAATAAGAATGTCACGCATAAAAGAAATGAGGTAATTATTCTGCTCTACTTCACTTGATAAGCCTCTGTTGGAACGCTGCATGCTGTTGTGAACACCGCATTAAGAAAGAAATACATACTAATTGGAGAACTCAGATGAGAACAACAAAAATGAGAAATTATTCGGAAAATAACACTTGTGTGTATGACTGTGCATCAACACATGAAGTGCCATAAAAAAAAGGAGCAATTATTCTTATTATCTTAATTCTATACTAATACAGTCATTAAGTAGAGAAGAAATGTAAATGGGAAATGCCAGGGTCACAGGCTGAAACGCAACATAGAAACAATACTTTCAGAGCAAGAGATCAAAAAACCTCTTGGCATCACCATTTGTGGAAACAAATCGAACCAGCCTGGACAGTAGAACTGGCTGGAGGACAATTGATTTCATTCTCCAAATGTTTCTGAGGTTTCCAAATTGAGCTTCATGTCAAATCAGAAAATGCCTACATTCTCTGTAGATGAAAATGCTATGAAAGTGGCACATTAAATAAAAGTTTTCTGTTTGACAAAATGTATTTTAAATGAAATTATTTTCTATTTCATGCTATAATGAAAAGTGAGATGGAAAGGAAAAAAACAAAGCAGTTATCCTAGAGGTGACAAAATGGAATATGTCCACAATATACTCAATCATGAAAAGGAGATTTAAAAAGAATTCAAAAGCATGATACCATAAAATAATTTCAACTTTCAGTAGAACATTACTTTTAAATTAAGTGTATGATTGATTTTATTTTACCTTATTCTGTTGTACCTTATTTTTAAATTTTTAATATATTTAATTACATTTAAAATTTTGTTATATATAAAATATATATGATATATGTATATATTTTTATAACTATATATGATGTATTTATATATGTATTGATTATGTATTTATATATTTATATATTAAATATATTTTTATTGCTATATTTTATTTTATTCTATTTATTTTTATTTTTGTGAGTCACATGCTCATCAGGGAAGATTTAGGAAATATGTCAGCTGTTTTGAGACTTGTAAAGTTATTGTATAGCGCAGGAAACAAAGAAAGGTCTCTGCGGGTTGCTCTTGAAATGACAAGGTGCTTTTGGAGCGAGTACTCTCTACTTCCAGTTGTTAATAATTTATTTCTAGTACTTGTAAAATACCTGAGAAAGCACACAGATCTAAAATTCGTGCAGTGCTGTTGATGAAACAAGCAATTTAACATACACTGTTAGATTTCAGCAGTAAAACTGTCCAATTTAAAATCTCATTGTGGCTTTTTACATTTGTGTAGGAAGAAGCTGATTTTTAGAAATATCCACTCTAAGCTACTGGAACAAACAATGAGAAGGACAACACAGCTGTTTTTTTGCCCTCATGGTTATGCTGCCCCTTCTTGCCTTCAGATTACTACATTAGCAAATTACTGTCAGTTCTCTGAGCGTGGCACTGGGCCTTTGCAGCCCTGGGGATATCAGTAACACAAAGATTGCCCCTTGCCAGCTGCAGTGACCTGCGCCCTGCAGCTCTATCTATCACATAAAAATGCACTGCTCTGCTACTGTCACTTTTCACAGCTCCATCTCAATATCTCTCTTCAGGTTTCCTGCTGACTGACAATGTCAGTTACAACATTTCACACGATTTTTCTTCTCTATGTGTGAAATTACATATCCAAGAACTGTGAAAAGAGAATCAGCAGGTTCCTGGTGCTTTCTCTCTGTAAGGAGGAAGAACTAGCTACCATCTAAGGAAGCAGCACAAGGCAATAGCTCCAGGGGGAAAAATATCTATGAATACTTGTACACATTTTTAAACACATCTGCTATGATTCTCTTCAAACTGTTTGTTGTCAGAAAAGAAGGCCCACAGACATGACTTACCTTAAGCAATTTTAAAAGATATGAGCAAAGATTAATCCCTGAACTCTTAATTTTCAGTATTTTGACCGGAAAGATGATTATAAGAATATTGTTTATCCAGAAAATTCCAAGTTTTAAATGCTGCTTAACAACAATGTACAGAATAAGAATTATTTGCCTGGTAATTTCAGTCAAGTAAATATGGCAGGTTTATAAACAGTGCACAGGACAAAGAGGAGAAAAGAATGTATTTATAGACGACAATTATCTTAATTCTTCTGCTCAGCAAAAATAAAGTAGGATAGATGTTACAGCTGCAGACCCATGGCTTTTTGTTCTATGCACTGACTTAAGAAAAAGACATTAACTTGTTCACCAAAACACAGCCGACCCATTTTCATTGTGTTCAGTGAACACATTGCACAGTTATTTCTCCTGACACCTGAGAGACAGGCCAGGTGAGGGTACTGAGTGTGATGAAGATATGTGGAATCCCTTGCCATGTCCTAGACCTCTGGCTTGGTTTTTTTGAGTCATTGAGATTATGCCCTTTGAGCCACAGCATCAGCAGAGTTCCCAGTGATGGGGCTATGGAGATTTATGTAGGGTGAGACGTGCAGTCCACACGAACATTTTCTCGCACAGTTCCCTTCATAAAAAGTACCCCCAAACAATCAACAAAGAAAAGATCAACACAAGCAAACCTGACTTACAGTTAATTATAAAGCTGGAGCAAGGACTAACTCCAAAAACTTCCTTTCTGCTTGTAAAGCAGCAACCCCACTTAGGAGGCATTCGTGCCATTTACCTCAAATACTTACACAGAAATACCAATGGCAAGAGGGCATTTTGTATATTGGTTTTGCTCCCATTAATGCAATTGAACATTTGGGAAACAAGGACAAGAGGCAACTTCTTACTGATGTCAAGAACTTATTCTTGGGATGTTTGACTGAAATCTGAAGAAAGAAATTTTTTCTCATGTAGAAGTACAGTGGAAATGGAAGTGCCTGTGCCATTCTGAAACCCATCTGTAATATACCTAGCGAGGGCATTGATAAAAATGAGTGCCACATAACAATTTCCTCACTCCCACTTTAAATAATTTTACAATAATTAATTGCTTTTAATGTAAGTTTGATTTTGTATAAGTTTTAAAATTGTATTTCTTGATAGTGTTTGTTCTTTTCTTTGCCCACTTCCTAAGCAGTCACTGCAACTAAAATAATGTTCTTCTGCCTAAATTATGCTGCTCCTAGCATCAAATTTCAAGCAGTTTTTAATTATGAAAAATTAGATATGTAACATAGAGCTTCTCCAGGATAATCTTTGCATACGTTACCAGGACTTAACTCACCAGATCAAAACAGGCCTTGCAGTCCTTGGAAGAGATCTGTGGGCTATATTTTTAGATGAATAAACTGTTCTTGTACACTTTCTCCAGTACATTAACATGAACAGTCCCTTCTTTAGAATTAGACACAAATGTCCTCTCTGATTTTATCTGATTGTCTTGTCATTTAATATATTGTGTGCTTTGTAACAATTTATGTCCACGTCCTACAGAGCGGTAAAGAGATTTTTATTTTTACTAGCAACAAACACAGTCAATGGAGGTGTCATACCATATAGTGGGGTTTTCTCCCTTGCAGGTAACTGAAGAGTAAAGCAGAACTACAGGACAAATTATACCCTTCCTAAATGTTCTTGTTTAAGTTATTGCCCTGGGGACCATAAGTGTTCAACTGCCACAGGCAGCACTTGAATACCTCTAGAAACAAAGAAATATTTTAAACCTCAGATACCCATTCAACTCATTCAGGATACAGATGACCTGACACACTGTACTGGTAGATTTTCAATATTTGGGCCTCCAAATCCAGTTTAGCCAGGGCTTATATCCAAAAGTCAGTCCAGGAAGGAAAGGTGTATGTCAGTCTTGTTTTCTACCATGTCATAGTCAATGAGGAATTTTTCTTTAGCCTTTTGAAAACAATGAGACAATTAGAAGTTGTAATTTTGTATCTATTCACTTTTATAGATGGGTGTCCAGCCTTGAAAGGCCATTGTCTATTACCACTAATATTTCATCTTTTAAATGTGAGTTTTTACTGCAGACTACCACACGTCTGCGCCGTGTAGGATCTAACTACTTGGCAGGGCAGCAAATTTGATTTGCACTAGGAAAGGGATATTATGCATATAAAATTTCACAGTTCGTTTTATATCCTAATCATCAGAAGCCCTTATTTGAGGTCTGAACCAGAGGGATTTTCTGCTCAGAAAATCAGTGTATCCAATATCAAAATATTTCAAAAAGTTAATTTCATTTCATCCTTCCAAAGTCAGTTAATGAAAGGTGCAATTCTAGTGAATTTGGTCACAAAACTCTTTGAGTCCTCTCTAGTTTCATTAAGTGAGCGAATTAATGTAATGTTAGATGCTGACATTTAAGGGTCACTGCACTCCTATACATTGCAATAGAATGGATACCCATTAAAAATATTATAAAACTAATCCTGCAAAGGGCAAATCAGAAGCTGAGGATGCTCAGGCCTCGTTAGGGGTTACTGATTTCTAGACAGATCTCTAATGACTCAGCTCTGCTCTTCTGATGCTCATGTTCTCCATCTTGTTGTGACTGCTCCTTTTCCCTGGCTCACTCTGAGCTTCTCAGGGATCAAAACCCTACCTTCAGGGATGTGCCTGAATCCATATTCATTTCCACTGAAGAAACAATGCCTATTTTCCCAAAAAACCCTGCTACTCAACATTAGGTGAGGGAATGCCCTCTTTTTCCTTTGTTGAGGTGGTTCAGAAGGGAAGTGATTTGCAAAGTCTATGAGGGAGACCTGTCAGCGTTTTTCATCATGATTACAGACAGCCAGGAAAGAAACAGCAGGGTACTTGGATGAGATTAATCTGTCAAGGCAAGAGAATTTATTTTACTGACATAAATTTTTGTTCTCCCACCTCTTCCCTTTGCAGCTGTGGACCATTATTGGTATATCTTTCTTAACTTACAACAAACTGAAGTAAAATATCTTTAATGTTGCTGATTTTTGGAGCTGAGTGTGGCTGAGATGGTGTGCCACTGGCAGAGTACAGATTGGTTTTCTGGTAGAACCCACATGACTTTTGGCTCAGCAAAGGCTTAAATTGCTGCACACACACACTGGGTTCAAGGTGCTGCAGAACTTAAAGCTGATGCAGAGGATAACAATCATAGAGTCTCAGGTCTGTTCTTTTAGTGGGTGTCTTCACTGTGGCTGCTGAACCCATCCAGTCCTCAGAATCCCTCAATGTCTTACTGAGGGATGTGTGAAAGGCGCTGAAAATATGCTCTATTTTTATAAAGAAAATGAAAAAACTTCACTGTGTTGGTGCTCCTCTCATGTGTTACTCACTCAGCACAAAGTCAGCAGTTCAGGGTGCCCAGGGCTGTCTTCTGGCTGCTGCCACTGGCCTCCTGAGTAACAAACCTCCCTTCCTTGTTCTGAGCTCCCCACCCAGATCTGCAGAACTGAACCTCTGAGTCCAATCCTTAGTTAGAGTCCTCTTAAACCATGCACAAAATTCACAAGTGGATGCTGAGAGCTGGACCTGAGAGTCAGAGTGGACCTGCATTAAAATTTTAGGCAAGTCACTTCGGAGTCAGTTGTTCTATCTGTACTGATTTCTCTCTGAACGCTGAAGACCATGACTGAAAAATGAATGCAGGCACCAAACCTGAGTACCAACCTTTATAAAACCCTAACTGAGAAGAAAACCATTAAAACCTAATACCTATACTTTGACACACACCTATGGAAAATTATTAGTATTTTAACTATAATAAGCTACTTTGTGTTTTAAAATAAATAATAAAAAGTCAAAATAATATTTGATTGCTGTGATTCATTCAGTTTTAAATCACAATCAAGTTGTGATTAATTTAAACAGTGTGGGTCTTGATATATCTATTTAATAGGGCAAGATAAATCCTAGATACATTTAAAACTGCAAGTTACAGGATTTGTTTTTTTTTTTAATCATCACATCTAGTTCCAAATACCATGGTGTTGCAGAAAAAATATTATGTATTATATGCAAAATTTTAATAGTTTTCAGATAGTTCTCTATACCCTTGGCACAATTTAAATCTATAATTTCCCTAGACATTGTGGTGCACAATTTTAGACTGATCAAGAGAAAATAAATCCAAAATGAGCCCATCTAGCAGTTTCCAAATGATGCCTGTGCTGGAAGATGCAGTCCTTTAGGGTGTCTTGGTATCTACAGTACTATTGATAGGCCCCAATTTTTGACAGAAATGTCTGCACATAATGCTTCAAAGCAGGACAACCATTTCAGCCCAAGAGCCAGGAGTTATTACCAATGAACAGTCTCCTACCATGAGCTCACAGTCCTAAACTACTGGTTATACAGGGGAGCAGTAAAGCAGTAAAACACTCCTGGTCTTTATCAGCACCTCTCCCTTTGCTCTTCTGCTCCAGTCCCTACCTCACAGAAGGATTCATGCTGAAGACTGTCTGGGCAGTCCCTCCTTGCAGTCATTTCTGCCTCTGTGATTGTATCAGCAGAGTCAACTGAGGAGAGCAGATACTTCAAGTTATTTTAGACAGGAAGCCAGGAACCTGCATGACCAGCCTGGAAGAGGCTGCCTACATCAAGCCAGAATCAGGCCTGTGGTCTGTTGTGTCACACTGTCCTATAATTTCACAGCTTTGAAATTATTGTTAACAAAGTGGACTATTTATCTTTACATCTAGAGGACAGTACCAAAGAACTGCACAAAATACAAATCATCAAGATGCTTAAGTAAGTGTCACTATTTCATTACCACAGCTTGTATCCAGCTAATTTTCCAGGTTTTTCCAGGCCAGCACTTCTAATGAGTCATTGACAACTAGAAGAGGAAGTGCACATCATTTACAGGCTTACCAAGGAAGGTAAGTATGAGCTCACTCTTCAAAAATACCTGAGATTCTGGAATAAATAGTCACACATTGGGAGTTCCATCCATGATGACTTGGTCTTCTGGCTAGGTGAAGTTAAATGCATTTATCTGCTACTGTGACCACAGCATGTAACCACATACTGTAACCACAGATGGTAGCACCACCCCTTCAGAGGAGCTGCTCTTTCCTTCTTTCTTCCTCATTCCTTTCCCCAAATAATCCTCATGCTATGAGGAATGTTTCCACAGGACTCTGTGGGTTTTATGCATTGAAAGATCAAAGCCTCATATGGAGAACTATCGGATCAACCAGGCGGACTTTTTACAGTCCCTGGGCACCAAATTTCAAGACTTATTTTCCAAGCCCTTTTTCAAATGGGACACAGGAGAGTTCGTACAGTGCTGGTGTCCTCACAGTTCAAGCACATATTGGAGCAGAGAAAACATTCATCCTTTTTGTTGCAGAACCCTGATTGGATATGCTATGTTCTTTCAACTGCTTGATTGCTATTTGGCAGTAGTTTCTGAACAATTTCAAATTTAATGGTTGTGTGTATCAAATAAAAGGTCTGCAGTAAAGCAGACTCCAAGGATATGCATATTTTATGCTTAGATCTAAAATTAATAACTGCTGTTAGTGCATATAAGTAAAAGAAGTAATATGTCATCACTGGACTTTTGTTTAGACTAATTTATGTGATATCTGCTCTACATCAAGCAATACAAACATTCTTCTCTCCAGCTCCAATATTAGTACATAGATTTGGGATGAAAATAATATGACAGGAAAAGCAACCTGCTATGCTTTTGATTTTGACTAAAATACTTTTATCAGGAAAGAATTAATTTATTTAAGATAATAGAGAAACAGTGCTCTTTACCTCAAGAACTTCCAAGGCTCTCCTCTGAAGCCATGGGGATTTGAGAATAGCCTGGGTTAATCCAAGGTAGGACTCAGTGAGGTGCAGAAACTACTCACAGTGAAACACATCGCATGTTGTCCATCCATCCACCTCTCCATCCATTCAAGCTGAAAATCACTATGCAGGACTAGTGAATTAGTCCTTCCTAAAAGGAAATTTAAGCATTTTCTTGAAGCACATGAGATACAGATTATTACCTCTCTTGCCTAAAAAATGTTCGCTCCCAGTAGACTGTCCTTGGTGTGATCTCTAAGGTATTCATAGGTGGGCTACTTGAATTTCTTCTGGAGAAGACTTTGCCAATCTGTCAAAAATATTAAATAAAAACTAACCAGACAACTTGAAAGCGAAGTACTGGGTCTTTCCTCTGCTTTCAGAGACTCATAAAATAAAGTGTTAATTCAACCATTACTGATTTTAGTGAAATCAAGTGAGAGGTGAGGCAGCAACCCATACCCAAGGGAAAAGATATTTGCCACTGCAGCAGACTTGTCAACAAGTGGGAAAAGCACAAATGAAAGCCTTTTATGTCATGGAGGTCTCTCCCTGTGGCTTCACAGAGGTTTAGCATGCACCATTTCCTCAGAATCCCTTCAGAAACACTTCAGACACTTGTATATGATAAATATTCAGCGAGGTCCTTGGCAGAAGACAAAAGTTTTAGTTAACATAAATGATTGCTGTCTGCAGCAACTAGCAGGTTAGTCCATGGAGGGAGAAGCAATTTTTGGTTTAGTCCTAAACAATACCTGGGGCCTCCTTCAAAATGAAAGATCACTCTTTCTGACCATAAAGCACTTGAAATCAACATTCCTATAGCAGCGAGCAGCCAAAATTGTATTTTCAGAAGGGGGAAATAACATAAAAATGAGAAATCCTGTTAAAATGGAATTTAAAACAAGAAACAACAACAAAAAATGTAGATCCTGTATTTATACACACTATTATAGTTTCAGAGTAATTGCATATTGCATGTCTAAAAAACCCTCAGAAAACAATCCTTAAAGGACCACACAAAAAGGCAGCATGAGTGTATAATATAGCAAGGGCAGCTAATTGGGGTAAGAAGAAATCCTTCGAACAGTGGAGCTCATGGGAAGCAATGAAGAAAATAGCAAAAAACATAAACCATAATAAGTCAAATGTCAATTTGTAATAAAGATGGCCAAAAAGATTTTAAGGAACAGCACACAAAAGGAATAAAAAAGGGCAATAAATTTTTTTCCCCAACGCATTAAAAGAAATTCTGTTAGAGGCATTGTAGGGTTGAGAGATGATTCATAAGTAGTACTTATGAATGACAAAGTAATATGCATGGAGCAAGGAACCCTAATTGCACACACTCAGTTATGAGCTCTAGATAAGCTATTATCACTGAAAAAGAGATCTGGTGGGTTTTGTTCTTGTGGGTAGCTCAGTGAAAATGTCATATCAGTGCTTAGCAGCTGCAGAGTACCAAGCAGAATGTTAGAAATAATTGAGAAAGGAATAGAAAAAAATGTAGAAAATGCTGAACAAAATTTGTAAAAAAAAAAAAAAAAAAAAGCCTAAACTTTCTAGATATTATGTATTGCTGGGGAATGGTGTGCTGTCTGTGAGCATTTCATTCAATGTTCTTCTTTCTATTCCTGAAAAACAGTAAATTGGGGGTGATCTCAGTGATATAAGCTTGGTTTTGTTACTTTAAAAATAGCTTTTATAGTTTGTGCAATGAAGTGTATGAAATAATGCTCTTACTGGAAAAGGAAAATAACTTACAACCTTTTTCTCAGGTTGATATGACCATGTGCTCAGCCATCTTGCAACTTAGGAAAAGGCATTTTCTCTTATTACAAGCCAAAATTACTCAAGAATTGCGGGGTGGAGTCAAGTGCTTACACCAGGTTTCACAAAAGCTACCCTCTTTAGTAGAGAACTGGAGAGCTGAAACTCCTACCAAGGATATCTGTCGTGTGAAGTCTTCCAGGTCAGGTGAGATTGCTCAACCCCAAACCTCCCCTGGTGGGAGTTGTCCATAATGGTCCTCCCTTCCTGAATGTGGCTGGGTGAAGGGATAGCAACAAGTCCCCATTTACTTCCTGAAAAGAGATTTAAGCATTTCCTTGAAGCACATGAGATATAGATTATTACCTCTCTTGCCTAAAACAATATTCACTCCCAGTAGACTGTCCTTGGTATGGTCTGTGAGGTATTCATAGGTGGGATACTTGAATTTCTTCTGGAGAAAGCTTTGCCAATCTGTGTAAAATATTAAATATCAATGAATAAGAAAGAGGACATGATTCTATAGTCTAGTGGTCTGGTGCCTGAGTCACTTTTTGGGGAAAATGAGGAAATCTTGATTTAAGCTGCTGCTCTTGTTCATACTCTTAACACGTTGAAAAGTATCCTGTCCAATAAGTGACAGGTACTTTTTCACTGTCTCCATGTATCTGAGACCTTGAATCTTAAAATGTCTTCTTGCCTGGTATCTGAGAACCTCTCTTATTCAATGCACTTGAGAATGGATTTGAGCTCTCAGTCTGTTAGTAGTGAGAACAGCAACCTATAGTAAATAGTGATTAGTCTTAAGGGTCAGCCTGCTTAGTGCCAAAATGATCTGGATCCTTCTGGGTTGGCCTTTCTGTGTTAGGGGAAGATTCATTACAGGAATGCAGCCATCTGCAGATCCATGGGTATTGAGGACTTACACACAACAGTGGCAAGAATGTCCTCAAGTTGTTTTGTGGATTTATTGCCTACCTAACTGCTGTCACCAGTTTCGGGGAAGATGATCCCTGTGGGACTATCACCTTTTTGCCGATCCAGCTTTTAGGTCACCCATTGTAAAGCCAACCATTTTTCTGATTACTTTCTTCTGAGTTCATGCATCTTGAATACCTTAGTCCTTATTTGAATCTTCACCTTTTTCTTAGGTTTTGGACCTTTAGTATTGAAAGGAAGATACAGAAGAATCAACCTATTGGTGGAGAGCAGATCTTTTGGAAGCCGGTCTAAGCCTGGAAGGAATGCTTGTTACACCGGAAAATCCCACATACCTCTTTAACTTCTCTTCCAAGTGCAAAAGAAACTCCCCCAACCTCACTTCTCTACTAAACACATAATAAAACATCAAAAAAGGGGGTTTTACACAAATCTGTGCACAACTTCTTCTTAGGGAGAGAAAGAGAGCAGGAACCACACATGGTACATTGCCTTAAAGTGCTACTGGATAGCCATCTGATCCTGGTAATGAAGGGTGTGGTACAAGAGCCAGAGCAAACCAGAAAATGAGACATTGGCTTTTATATTAACATTTTGTTTGCCTTTGAAGGAAAACCAAAAGCAAGTTAGAGAGTTCAGAGGAAGAGATGTATTTTATGGTCCATGCCTTTGATTTCCTTTTGAAAGCAAATTTGCTTCCTTTCCAAGAACTGACCTTCAGGACAACATTTTTGTTGCATGTTGCATTTCTCGTCCTCATTTTTCTTGTCCACAGATAGGCCAACAATATTACCGCCTCTGGAATTCTGAAATCTTTGTCACAAGGAGGAAGTTATTGTATAAATCTACTCTAATAGGTCAGAATCTCAGCTGGTGGGAATTGCTGTAACTCCACCAGAGTGTTGCTGATTTACACTAGTAAATAATGTGGGTCTGTTGCTCTAACTGCCAGAATTCGTACTTCCTTCAGTAGAAATACCAGCTCCCATTAAAATCTTTCAGTTGGTTTCTGCTGGACAAGCAGAAGCCCTGTTACTCTGTTCCAATATCTAATTGCCATCTGGAACCAGTAGCAACCACATGAGAATGTTAAACTGCAACATTGAGAAGCCTGCCTCTCTTTGGGCTTGATTCACTGCAGCAACACTAGGTCTGTGTAACTTCAAAGAGTTGAGTGGAGTCCTCCATGCTGAATTCAATGCCCTGTACTTGTCCAATGCCTTTTTTTACCGCTATATTTTTTCCTCCTTTTTTTCCTTTTTCCTCCTTTTTATATGTTTTGAGGGGAGAATGGGCTCTAAAGAAAACTGAAGATTCTATCTCTTTTTAAGAATATTTCCATCCTCCATTTGGCAACCCACTATAAAAGCTGCATCATATTTTCTCTATACCTCTTGTTTCTTTTTTGCTGAAGTCATCTGCACTCTGGGATTTTTTTCATTCTTCCTATGAGCTAAAATTTATTAATTCACCTTTAAATTCTTCCCCTTTAACTTCTAACTGAGCCTAAATATTGTTTTGTGATAAACACAGGCACATTAGCAGACAGCAGCATAAGGATGATTAAGCTTTGTGTATGGAATAGGGCAGGCCAAAATATTTGCACCAGTGATTATATTTTCAGTTAAATCAAAAGTTATTGTCCACATGCAAATGCGAGGAAGATATTTAGACTTTAAAGATTTCTAATGTGGAATTCACTCTAGGTAAACTATTTGAGTTGGGGTTGGTGTTTTTGTGTTGTTTTTGTGTTTAGTTTTTTTTTTGTTGTTGTTGTTTTTTTAATAAAAAAATAACATGTTACCTTCTTCAAAAAGGAACTGCCATACTGTGAGTAACATGGGTCCTGATAAAAACACCCTCTCCAAATCTGCCCACTGGTGCTTACCCCATGAATTATCACTTTTGTAGCATGGAGTGTTCATCTCCCAAACATATAGGAGCCACAGTATCTGCGATGTCTGCACAAAAGCTTGGCATGTCCCATAAGAAAGTCTGGTATTGCCTCAGGCGGTAGACAAGATCCTAAATCATCTTAAATCTGTAAGACAGAACTTCTCAGGACTTGTGCATAAAAGTAAGTTCAACAAATGGATATTAGTGTGAAATAGCTGTACTATCAGACCCCCAGCTTCCATGTGGTGCTGAGTGTTTTTAAATGTTGCAGATGAAAATAGGAAAGAAAGATTCTGGAACCAATAAAAGCAAGGCACAATTCCACCAAAGATGTCCTCAAAGAGCAGAGAACAGGCAGTGATTTAAGGACTCTGTGCGTGAGATTTCAGCAACTTCCAAAAAATCTAGGAAAGGTGAGAAGAAATGTTTCCCTCACTGAAAAGGGGAACTAATCTTTGAATGAACTACAGTAGTTTTCTAAGAAAAAAATAACATATGTTCAGGGCTATTTCTGTGATGTCTAGAGTAACATAAACACAATACAATTATGGATGCTAACAGCTCTAGGTTCTTCTTATTAGAAGTAGTCTAATATCAACCAAGTAGTATATTTCACAAAGTATTATTCATCCACAATTTTCTTCCTGCTTGCTCATGGCAGTATTTGACCCTTAGGACTCCTCAGATATGTTGTATCATTCACATGGACGATAACACCTTCACTGTGTTACAGAATGAGGATGAAGCTGGAGACTGATGGCATTGTGCTGCAGTGGACATGATATTATTATTTATTTAAAATTGTATAGGCTGCATCTCACAACTAACTTCAGCGCCTGCATGAAAAATAGATTTATTTTCAGAAGTTAGTGTGACACCATGAGGCAGCAATAAAATGGAACCAGTATTAAGAAGGATTCCTACTCTTGGTTTCCATACGTGTTGTACAGTGGCAGCTAGTTAATGCTAATCATACAATCATAGAATATCTTGAGTTGGAAAGGACAGTTAAATGTTCAAGGAATATTGAAGTCCGATTTTTGGCCCTGTGCAGAACAGTCCCAAGAATCACACCGTGTACCTGGGACTGTTGTCCAAATATTTATTGAACTCTGTCAGGCTTGCTGTCATGAGGTGCCCAACCACTTTCTGTGAGAAGAACCTTTTCCTAACACTAAGCTTAAACCTTCCCTGACTCAGCTTTGTGCTGTTTCCCTGGGTCCTGTCACTGGTCACCACAGAGGAGAGATCATTGTCTACCCCTCCTCCTTCCTTCACGAGGATGTTGTAACTGCAGTGACGTCTGTCCTCGGTCTCATCTTCTCCAGAATGAACAGACCAAGTGACCACAGCAGCTGCTCATACAGCTTCCTCTCCAGGCCCTTCACCATCTTCCTTGCCATCCTTTGGACATTCTCTAAGAGCTTTATATCTTTGTCTTTATGTGTGTTCATGCTGCTCTCGAGACTTACATCACTTGGACATCCCTTGAGCCGCTGTGTATCACAGACAGAATTTGCTGAAATGTCACAGATGTGGACTTCCACAGCACCAGAGAGTACAGAGAGTACAATGTACAGACAGTACAGAGAGTGTTCCCAGATCTCACCCAGCTGTGAGAGTGCTGGGAGCAGGAAGGATCTGAAAAGGGAGAATCAAAAATGAAACCTCCTCAATGCCAGTATTTCTTGAATTCAGCCTCATTACCCTGTTTGCTTCAGAGAAACTCAATCAAAAGGTTTAATGTCATATGCCAAAAATTTAAAGCAAAATGAATAGATTTTTCAGTGCACTGATATTTCTCTTTTAAATAATATATCCTGTTGACTTGTTTAAAAAAGGAGTCAGTGATTCCAGCCAAGTCTCCTACTCAGAAATTGAATTGTAACAGTCTGTGAGATCTGATTTAATTTCAGTTGCACATAGTTTTTTTCTTCCACCATTATTCTGTATATTCTGTATATTTTAAGAAAATATTTTACGTCTTTATGTGTTTACTTCGAAGCATGTTTTACTTTTACTTTTACTTTATTTTACTTTAATCTTGTCTGTCCTAGGACTGAGAATAACATGAAACACATTCAGAGAAGTACAAAAGAAATACTCTTTCTACATGGGTGCTATATTCAGGTTTTATTTGCACATATTCCCTAAAATTATAGTTTAAGTGGGCTATTTTCCATACCCACATAGGCAGTATTTTCCACATAAAGGTTCACATTGACTTTAGACCCACCCACAAGCTATTTACTTGCATCTATACATATAATGATCAAGCTCATAGCTACTTCAGCCAAACCTAAATATTTTAACTTGTGCTTCTTTTGCCAGCCATTTTCTCCTGAACAAGTTGTTTCCAGTTTACACAATTGCTTTTATGAAGTTTCTGGTGCAATGTGTTTGTTCTTTCACGTGGGTATTGACGGCAGCCTGAAATTCAAACACAGATTTTGAGCAATTGAAACACTATGAAAGTTTTTGCAAAAAAGTTTTATTTTTAGCTGTTTTCCAATGTTTAGGCTGTTTGCAGAAGCTGGATTTAACTTGAAATTAAATTTTTTAATCTCCCAAAAGTTCATCGAATTAAGTCATACCAATTTTCATTTATTTTACTTTGTTCATCTATTGGACATCAACTTGATTCTTATTGCCAGACATTTTGAATCTGCAAATATGAGAATAGGCAAAATGCTAAGCAGCAGCCCAAACCATAAACCCACTTCCCACTCAGTTTTGGACATCTCCCACTAAACATTTTCTCAATTTATTCCTAATGGCATTATTGTAAACATGCTCTTCTCCCTGGATTTTCAGATGGAAAATATGATGACACTGTGAACTGCAAAGTAGCATGGAGTAAGTGAGGACATCTTTGCAACAGGCAGATTCCCAAAGAAATAACCTCTGCATATATGTCCCTTGATCTCAGGGAAATGTCCTCTCAGGCTTGAGAAAATTTCCAGCTCAGAGCAACCCCCAATGTTATCACTCTCTTCAAAGTGGACCATTGGTGTAAAATGAGCACTTTCTCAAAAGAACACCTCCTAAGCACAGGAAATTTTTATAGGTAGGGATATTCCCAAACAACATGAAAATCCTCAAAGGGAAAACACCCTGGGATTCAAACTCTAGAGAAAAAGAAGGTAATGTACACATACATGCATACAATGTGAAATCTTTCAGTGAAAACATTCTGTCCAAAGTAATATGTGAAGGGTTTTGTTTTGAAGAAGCCACCCCCTGCTGTGGCAGTAAGTATGCATGTATGATTACGAAGATGCCTAATTAAATTATCCTTATCTGAATGCCAGCTGAACTTAGCAAAGCAGATAATAAGTTCCAGAAACAGATACCATGTGGGGGGCAAATTATTTTACTTCAAAAAACTGGAGCTTGAAATTAGAGACGTGTAAATAATAGAGAACATGGTTTCCCTCCACCCCCACTGTCTGCACCTGAACTGGTATTTCCATCAGACGGATCACGGAGCCAAAAGGGGGCTACTCTCACAGCTCTGCATCTGTGAAGAGATTTTAGTCTGCCTTCTGACTCCACTTTTAAAAGTGGGTTTCCTGCAAATTTGCACATGGACAAGTGGGAGTGATACTGTCTTATATTCTTGCACAAATTAAACATCAGCTATAAAAATCAGTGTTATAAACTCTTGATTATTTTTCAGAGTTTTATCTTTGCTGCAGATTAACTGCATTGTGTGAGGAGAGGCTCCAAAGATGGTTTTGCATTGAACTAACTCTTCTGAGGAAAAGCCATCCACTGGGGCACTGCCCAGCACATCTGGAGTCTCAAGGCAACTTTGTACAGGAACAATCAAGTCTTCCACACAACACCCCTGGATCTGAGAGTCCTGGAGAGCACTGTGCTTTCTACATTTCCAAATGTATTCAATATGTGCCTGTGTTAACCCATCACTGGCCCTGCCGGATCAAAGCTAGGTCCTAAAAATCCATTGGCTCAGACATTTCCAAGCACTTAATGGACTTCAGAATTGCTAACATAGGTTTGATGCAGCACCTGTGAGAACTAGGGCTCCTTGAACCTGAAGACCCAAGGAGTACACTGCAGAATTATCTTTAATTCTCCTTTCTCTTAAATATCTATTAAAAGATAATTTAATTGTCTTTTAATCACTCCAGTTTATCTTTAGCATCAACAGAAGTCAAATATAATCTGCAGTGAGACAGGGATAATTAGCCTTTCTAGATCTTACAACTAATCTCTTAGACTTAGTTTTCAATCACTTTCCCCCAAAAATTTCATGTGACTAATTATTGACACACTCTATAGCACAGGCTTTTTAGGCCAGTGCCCAGTCAGTGCCCAGCTTTGGCACAAGGGAATGCTTTGCTGAGAAATGTTTTTTGGAGCCAAAATGGTAAAATAAGGCTTACGTGGCAGAAGAGGGGACTCCACTAGTTTGACTAAAAGCCAGTTCAGGCTTCTTCCAACGACTGCAAGCAAACAGCTGAAGAGGTTGGTAATTTGGCACATCTTGGGCTTATTAATGTATCTGTGGAGTCAGTAAAACAATGCAAAGCAATGTATTTTTCAGTGCACCGTGATAGGCAAGATCAATACTAGAAACATTATGCCATGTAAGGTGTGATCATCTAAACACTCTTGTGGTACCTATAGAAACAACCTTCTACTGATTCTGCATGAAATTCACTGATCCAGGGAGCTTTCTGTCCCTTGGTTAATGTCAGAATATAAAAAAGGGGATCAGATGTCAGCTATTTATTAATCTGAAATGCTGGAACTTGAGCTGAACTTCAGGAGAACATTTCCTGGGGCCAAGGACAGCTCACAAAAGCATCAGCCCTAAGGGAGGGTTCATAAAGCGCAGATTTGCAGTTGCTTATCCCAGGCAATGGACTCTGAGAAACAACCTCACTCCTCTCTTCTGCAGCTGGGCACTACTGAGCCCACACCAGTACCAGCTACACACCAGTAGCTGAACAGTTCTGTAGGGAGCCAGCAGAAGCTTTTGTCCTTGCCTGACCTACCTGGCCAAAAGTTGGTCTGGGAAATTTCTTCATGCTTCAGACACATAATGGATAGTAATATCAATATGTCCTTGCAGGAGCTAATAGATCTTACACATCATATGTATATAATGTATGTCTTCTATATAGTTGCATGTGTATTATCATAAGGCATATATTATGTTACAAATATTGTAATATATAACATTTTTATCTTGATAGGCTGTATCTTGTGATATGAATAAAAAAAGTAGAAGCATTTCATTTATGAACAAAATTTTCTCTTTTTTCAATTTTCTCTTTTTTTTTTTTTTTTTGGAAAATTGTGTTGCAATGGCAAACATGAGGGGACAATATTACAAGACTAACAGTGTTGGAATTTGAAAAGTGTGCTTTATGTTGATAGTATAAACCAATATACATCAGGAAACTAATTTTTCAGGAAACTCATTTTCTTCTGTGAAGGCTAATATAATAAATCACATAAAATTCACTTTGCCTTGAAATTCTAGCGATGCTGTGAATGGTTTTAAAGAAAAGATTTGGCTGCAAGAAATGTCTGCGGTGAAGGTAAAATTTCTAAGGAACAAAGGTTTTTCCTCATGCTGGAGGCACAACTGCAGTGCAAAGTCGTGGTCAAGAACGGTTCATCATTCTTTACAGATTTCCTTTGTAATATTGCCAAAGCCAGCTTCAAAGATTTCATAGAAATTATGGTCGGAAGGGACTTTCAGATCATTCAGTCAAACTTCCTGGTACACCACTAGTCAGGAAGCACTAACTAAATTCCTCATAACCACCTAAGGAACTTGGATGCAACATTTCAGAATTTCAGAAGCCCAGAAGATGGAAATATTCAATATTAGAATAATTTAAATCCTAGAGCAACTACAGACAGATGCTTTTAGGCCTAAGGAATTTTAGATGAAATATCATTAGTGAAGGAGTGGAATTGTGGTTCAATAAAAGATTAAGAACAAAAATAAGACTACTAAAATGTATTATGCTCCCATGGAAATTTGGCCTGATCAGATGAAGTTATTTCTTTTTCCTCTCTTCGTAAAATTACTTCGACTTACAAAAGAAGTCTTTGGCTTCTCCAAGATATTAGATTTAGAGTCACATGATATTAGAACAGAAAAGCACTGCTATGTTGGCTAAAACAGGATTGCAAATATGTCTGAAGTGCAACTGATAATGAGGAAATATCAAGGTTCCCATTGAGATTCCAGCAGGACCAGCTCTTGGTACAATATTATTTGGTATTTCCATGAAAAGTCTGAATAGTGTCCTTGCTGAATCTGCCGGTATTTAGAGATCTGTGAGGCAAAATATACCAAAAAAGAGAAATTACTTTTGCGTGGTGATGTGGATCATTTGATTAAATGGTCATGATCTGGGTGCATTTTCATACGTCTAAAAGGCAGGTATAAAATGGGGGACTGAGGAATACAGTCTCTTCTTAGAGGATGGTAGGTTTTATCCTACAAAGCAACAGCTCAAAGGAGGATTCTGTCATTGTGTATGATTGCCTCAACAGGCAGCCTCAGGGCAAGCTGTGGCAAAAAAAGCTAGTGCAAACCTTGAGTTTGCAAGAAAAGTATCAGGGAGAAATAGGAAAGCCTTCTGCATCCTGTGGGCAGGCCCCTGGTGAGGTGTTAATCTTTAGTTCCACTGCCAAGTGAGAGACAGGCTTTCAATCCTAGTGGTCCTAAATCCAGTTGACTGGGCTGCACACTTGTGTTGGCTGGAGAAAGGATGCTGTAGCTTGCTTCAGAGCATCTTCCCAAAAATAGCTGATGCCAAGCCCAGGCTGTAGAGCAGGATTGCCCCTAGGGTTGGTCTAACAAACTGTGGCAGCCACAGGTGGGGTGTAGCACACCTACCTGTGCTGCTCAGGAGCACTGTGCACCTCAACACTTCTCCCCACGCAGGCTGAGAAAGGCCTTTGCTATTTGATCATTTTCATTCACCCTACAGTGAACAGTAGCAATAAATTACAAATGTGGAATGGATTTTGCTGACAGGGATTTTTTAGTTACATTAAATTCCAGTTATTTTCCAAAAAAGGAACTTGTGGCTGACCTCGTGTTTATTCTCAGCACAGATATTCATGTGCTAATTTTCTTTGTGGGTTTTAATTTTTTTTTTTTTTACTTAATAGGAATAAGAACTACTATACCTGCTAGGAATTAAAAGTAATATCATAACAAATAGGCATCTGCTGGAAGAAAAGAATTGTAAATCATTAGGGACATGTGCAATCCAGGCCTCTTTCCTCTCAAGGCCTCATTGGAGCAACATGTAGAAAGAAACAGCCAATATTTTAGAAGGAACAGGAAAAAAAATCTGTACATAATTTGATTTTTTTTTTCTGTAACAGCATCTTTACTTGCATGTGGCCAGATTATTAATCAAAAAACTGGCAATATATAGCTATAAAACTGGCTTTTCAAAGATTTATCATTTTGTCATGCACACAAAGAGATGCACATTTTACATGTTGGAAAAATGCCCTCAGCAGCAAATAACGTTTATATAAACTCTGAAAAGCCAGAATTCCATATCTTGTGCTAATGATGTTTAGTATCTAACAGAAAGCCTGAGAAGGAACTTTAACATGTATTAATAATACTATGCATTTTAGGTAGATATTGAGCACCCAGCTCCAGTGTGATGAATGTACACATAAACTTCAAAATTAGTCTTAAAAGCATATAAACCACTTCAGTTGTTAAGATTTTCTAGAACCAGCGTGTGTGGGTAATATCACTAAAAGCAGGTATGTTGGATAAAAATGAATGATGTCCCTTTTCCAGTATAAACCCAGGAGTTCATCTTCCAGTGTTGTTTATAAATAGAAGAGAGTCAATTTGCTTAGGATCTGCAGGACGTTTGGGTACTCCATTTAGATAATGACAACATTTTTAACACAGCTATCACTCATTAGGTCAAGAGGTTGTGATTAATCAAGAAGTGTTTTGGTTTTGTCTGATAGACATCTAGTCTCTTTAGTTTACAGTTGAATGAAGATGGCTTCAACAGTTTACAGAATAAGCTGCAATGATACATTAGACTGAAATTGAGATGGAAAAGAGATGTGTGATCTATTTTAACCATTCCATTTGCATTACAATGTGCTGTGTGTGAATTCATCTAGGCATTGCTAGAGTAAATTAAAATCTGCTGGGAATGTGTTGAATGTATTACACAACAGGAATGCACTGGCAGGTTACAGCTACAAGTCTGCTGAATGTTACTAGGTGGTATTGTCGGTGTTTGGAGTAAAAGAGGAGAGTCTTTTAATAACAATTGGCTGGTTAATGGCTGATCAGGACATGAGAAAACTTGAGACAGAATGAGTTTTGGCCAAAAAAAAGTCTCGTTATTAAGTCTGTTTCCCTGGCATATTTGGAAAAGCCTCCAGAATGAGGCAGTACAGGTCTTGCTGCATAAACTGCAGGAAATGGATTCACACTTCTGGGTGATTAAAGGAAGAGAAAAAAATCTGCAAATTCTTGCTGTATGAAATGTCTCAAGATATTATAAAATGTCAATGTCATGGTCTAAGATTATCTAACAGCATTTTCCTCTCACCAAGCTCTGATCCAGGTTTCTGGGGTATTGTAAAGGTCTTTGCTCTAGCCACACCTCTCAAGGAGCCAAGAGGAATATGTCCCAGGGAAGCAGCCTGCTCTCAGTAGGAAATGAGAAGTATAATCAACTGCCCACACCATCTATGAATACACACCTTGCATCCACAACCCCAAATCACATCTGCAGTCTGCAATCAGCACTTCTTAAAACCTTTGCAACACCTTTGTAAAAAGGTGTATATTGCCATAGCCCACATTGCACGGAGGGGTTTTTTGTTGATCTTTGAATAATCAAGTAAATCAAGTGCTAATTCAGTGTAAATGTCATAAAAATAGTACATGGCTTGACAGTACTTTATTGCTTGCTTTTTCATAATATATTTATGTTGCTCACTAGAAAAGAAAGTGAGTGAAATCTCTGAAACCATTTTTCTTTTTTAACATATGCACTTTGGAGGATGAAGCCTGAGGAAGTACTGTCACCTTTGTGTTCCCTTTTTCCTTGATCACACATATGCATGCATGCTTATGAACTTCCTTTCAGATGATGTTAACAAGTTGAAGGCAAAGTAGCACCAGGTGAGCAAATAGAAATCCTGCAAAACTTTTATTAAGACAAATCCCATAAATTTCACTCTTCCTCTTTCTCTCCAGATTATCTAATAATTCTGTGCTAAGCACTGCACACATGCTTTCTTTAATGCTACAACCAAGGAAAAATATGAATGCTTGCAAAATACACACACTGGAATCTGTGTGACATCCAATACTGTTATTGATTGGAGACATCTGAAAAATTACAGTAATGACATGTTGTTGTAATTAGCATTACAAATTTCCCTGGTTTAAATTAGAGAATATGCACTAGAAAATCCAGAAGCTGCATATGAACTGCTTTAAGATTCTAAGATGACTTAACAGCTATTGTCCACACTTGCCAAAGTCTAACATTGATTAAGAAAATCCAGTTGGCTCTGTGATCCACACTACCCACGACCCTCTCCAGATGGAAACACCTTCCTCAGGCAGGGAATTCCCCTATGTGATGCTCTTGTTGGCTCTCTCTCAGGGGACACACTTGTCCTGCTTTTGGCATGACTCAACTTTTTGTTGAGTTGACCTTTGCCCCCTTAAATGAAAGGGTTTCATGCCCTGGAAACTGCTCTTTTAGCAACTTCCACTCAACTAGAACCTTATTCTTCCACAGCAACACCAAAGAAACACAGTAAAATACCTGCTCGAGTTAGTGAAAAAATAATATTCTTGGGGAAAAGGAAATGCTAGGCAGGTCTAAAACTCCTAAGCAGGCTACATCAAAGGATGCATTACACATAGCTGGAGGATTAATGTCCATTTATCTAATTAATGATTTTATAATTTAACATGATATTAAAGAGATTTTAGAGAGGACAACACTTTCAGATAAAACCACAAATTCTAATCATTAGGCAGCTACCTCTCCTGATCCTATTATTAAAATATATATCGTAAGTAATCTCTGAAAAGTCAGTACTTTCAGAATATACCAGGAAAGCAAGATATTATTTTCCTCCTGATTTTCAAAAGAAACCTACGGAGAAAGAAAAAAAAAACAATCTATCAAGAGCTGCAATGTTTCCTGAACTAAAGTAAAGGGAAAAAAATAAAACAAATAAGTGAAATGCTTTAAACAATTAAAGGGAAGGATTTGCACAGGAAAGAACTTCAGTATGAAAAGTGAATAAAAGGAAAACAGGCTAAGAAGACCAAACCAACCGAGGCAGCCTATTCAGTCTTGATTTAAAGTTTTTCTAATGTTTGATTAAGTCTGGTTCTTGATCCTGCAAGATCAATGGTCTCATCACCTACCTAATGGTCTCATCACCTACCATCTAATAGTGACACCAAGATTTTAGAAAAGTTGTGAGTTTCCTGCTGAAGTTAAGACAATGACTGCAAAATACCAAGGAAGAAATAAAAGTTTAAAAGCAGAAACAGAAAATTTGAAAGTCCTTACATTTCCATGTTGGCTGTAGAGACAGGCTCTCTCTCCTTGCACATTTGCCCTGGCAAACAGGTGTCTGATGCTGTAATTCACATTAAACAGCAGTCACCCATCAGGGCTCTAACAGGTTGTGGCAAACTCCCCTCTGCTTATGACTGGTAGCAAGGAAAAAAAGAAATTCCTATTTATTGTAAAATATCTTGTAGTGTGGAAAAGGTTCATAAGTCCTAGCAAAGCATTTGAGGAGATATCCTTAAAAATATGCAAGTGTCTTATCCCTCCATGAGCTAATGACAATCCAACTTCCAACCTGACCCTTGGCCTCACTGCGCAGCCTATTTGGCTTCTGCTCCTGATCTGGTCTGACCATGTGCTTCTGAGGAAGTCTTTTACTTCAGAGATGGCTTTGCAGCATTATAATCTAAATAATAATACAGGCTCCTCTTCGTAAAGGGGCTTGGAATTGAAATCTGGTCCTTTGGTGGAGAAAAGGTATTGAACTGGAGCCTGAAGGCAGGCTCCTCTGCAGAGGCTAAAGCAAGACTGGAGTGGGGGAGCACCATTCCCATCCCTTGCAATGAGGGTGTTGGAGCAAGCTGGGTGTGGAGGCAGGGGACATTCACAGCCCCACAGTGGTCTGCTTGAGTTGTGCATCAAGGACAACAAGGTTGACTTAACATCATCAGTAGATGAAAATAAAAATATATATCATAAGGGAATATGTTAAAATCCCTCTTTTGGTAGTTTCAGACTTGGAAGTTGTGTCAGCAGCTCAGAGTTAATGAGATTTTAGTTTAGAACATTTCAGGGTTGTTTTTCTTGACATGCTGTTTGTGTCTAGGATGATACCAGAAAGCTGAAAAAGTACCCTAGCTTACAAACACAGACTTAAAGTAAAACAACTCCAGCACCTCCAAAACTTTCTAAATGAGGCCTAAAAACCCTTTGCAAATATTAAGGAAACAACCTTTGTATCACCAACAATATGGTGGATATCTTATTCCTGTTTTATGAAAGGTGAAAACAAATTAGAAAGAGGCCGTCCTTCATCAATGTTATGTTTCTGTTTGGCATTAGAGAAAAATTACTTTTCCCTCCCACACTCTTTTGTGCACTATGATACATTCAGCCCAAACCTCAAGCCTCAGAAAAGAGCCCTCAAGAAAGACTCACCCCTTGCTGACTCTAACTGCCCATGACACAGCGGGACAAGGTTTGGTCCTGCCTGCACAGAGGACTGAGCCAAAATGATCCTTTACTCTCCACGTCTAGGTCTTAGAGGAAAGGCAAACAAAAAGAGCTACCAGTTACACCATTTCTTGCATCAGTGTTCATTTATGCCTGTAAATCATTTCTGGGGAGCAAAGAGCTTGTGTTTGCACAGCCCTTGAGAGACATGGTGTCTGAAATCCTCTTATTTCTTTTTTCTCCATTCTTATTTATTTTTCTCCATTGTCATTCAGCTGCTCTAATTCAATGCAAAATGTTGTTTGAAGAGGTTTTGGACATTGCTTTCCACAACAAGCATTGCACAGCTGAGTTAGGACTTACTGCCTGTACGGCAGAAAAATAAACCGGGCTAAGGTTTCTTCAGTTCAACAGTAATGGAGTGGGATTTCTTTTAATTTAGTTAAATACTGTTGCTTGACAGAATGAAATATGATCTCTAAGGTAGGGATTAAACCTGGTGGACCGAGTGCAAACTATTTGGGTTTTTAAATTATTCTTCTGGTGAATTATCCTAATTAAATTTGTCAGACAATCATAGGATATACCACTTGTGTAGAAACTGATAATCACTGGCCATTCGTCTCCTGTCTAGTAGCTATTATATTCTCTAGATAAAAATCAGATGAACTGGAAAAGCAGCATTCAAAATATTGAAGTCGATGCACAATCACCTAATTAACTTTTTCTTAAGCACTTGGAGAAACATGAAGTAAGTGGAGAAATAGTGTATTTTACAGAGCTTTTGCCAAATGATGCTGTTGGTCACACCCAGTGTTGTACATGAACACATTTTGCTGGATGAAGAACCTGGCACAAGATATTGTTTGGAAAGGGGAGGGAAGACAAGGCAAGGCAAGGCAATGCAAAGAGCTTTCTAACTTTTTTTCAGTATGTGTTAACAGATAATTGGCCATCTACTGGACAGAATATTACTTCACCATCCTAATAACTTGGCTGCACATAAAAATCTTTTCATGCTGCAGCTTGGCTCTGAACCATTAACTTTTTTCTTAATAACAGCAATAAAATGAAAGTCAGTCCACAATTAATTCTCTTCATCAGACTCCAGTGACCTAAAATATGTAGCCTCCTTTGGAATTCTGTCAAACTCAGTGGTTTCTGATGGATATTATTTATGTCTCCATGTATGCAAACAGCCACTCATCAAGTTTTTGATAGATACTATTAGGAATTTATATTGTACATGTCTAAGCTTACATTTCAGACCTCTGTGGTCATATTGAAGAAAAGGATTTTTGACTTTATAAACCATCATTTGCAATTTCATACACCAGCTTTAGTTAGCAAATAGCTTTCTCCGTTGAATTTAATTTTTTTCTGCATAATAGCCAAATGTCTGTTACTGATAGAGATACCAGAAAGCAAGAAGTAAGATCAGATTAAAAATATTGAATGGCTTTATTCTAGTTAAGTTCCTCGATGGAATGATTTTGAAAAACAGACATTTTAAAACTTCGAGTAACACAAAAACTCCACATATATTTGAGAACTGCTTTTTTTTTCCCCCATGCAGGATGCCAAGAACCATGACCCTGCCCTCATGACAATCCCCTGTTGCTCCTCCTGAGCTTCTGAGCCATATTTGTGGCTCCCATGGAACATGTGCTGTCCCTCTCTCCAGCCTGTCTGCAGGAAGGCAATGAGACAGGGCATAACAGAGCTGCTGCTGCTGCTGCAGCTATCTGGGAAGAACAACTGGAGTCAGAAAATTTCTCTGAGCTCCACTAGGAGACCAAAGAAGTGCCTGGAGAGACACTCCAGAGGCACTGCAGAGTAAGGGAGGTGTAAGTGTAGCTCTCCATGCATGATGTGGCAGTTCTCTGTGTATGCATTCCCAGGGACCTGTGTGGTGGCTTAAACCCAGAGAGCAGCTAAGCCCCACACAGCCACTCACACCCCCATAGCAGGGGAGAGGAGGGAACTGAAAGACTAAATCTGAGAAAACTCATGGGTTGAGAGAAAGATGCTTGAATAGGCAAAGCAAAATAAATGCATGCAAGCAAAGCAAAACAAGGAATTCATTCACCACTTCCCACTGGCAGGGAGGTGTGCAGCTCTCTTCAGGAGAGTAGGGCTCTATCTTGTGTGATGGCCACTTGGAAAGACAAGTGGCATCACTCTGAATGTTCCCTCTCTTCCCTCTCCTTCCTCCAGCTTTATATGCTATATATGGTATGCAATATCCCTTTGGTCAGTTGGGGTCAGCTGTCCTGGTGTCCCCTCCCAGCTTCTCGTGTCCCTCGACCCTCCTTTCTGGTGGGGTGTTATGAGGAGCAGCAATAGCCTTGGCTCTGTGTAAACTCTGCTCAGCAGTAACCAAAACATCTCTCTTGGATGGTTGGTAACAACACTGTTTCCAGCACAAATCCAAAACATGGTCCCATACCTGCTACTAGGAAGAAAATTAACTCTATCCCAGCCAAAACCAGCTCTACCTGCCTTTCACCATAGTCATTCAACCACACCAGAGAATATGGCTCCAAATGTTTATCAACAGCTGCAAACTGGTGAACCATTTTAGACACGGGTGTCCTGAGCAGTACAGGTTTGCATGCTCACTCAAGGATTTAAACCTTTTGTCACCCATTTATTCACAGAACAATTACTGGAGGACTGTGGAAGGGAGCAATCTTGAATTCTGGTTTCTGCTCCCCACAACCATGATGTGGAGAGTGAAATGTGTTTGTCAGTGAAATGCATCTCAGCCATGGCGTGGGGCTGGGAGTGGGATACCTCCCTGGTGTCCAGGGCCAGCCTTGGGCTCCCTGCTCCCAGAGTTTCTTACTGCTGCCAGCTCCTGCTGGGGCAATGCAGGTGTTACATTTTAAAACTTCCAGCAACACAAAAACTGCAGATATATTGGTGTGGTGGGGCTGCCCATGGCCTGAGCCCGATGCTCCTGTGTGGCAGGAGGCCTCTCCTCCCTCGAGCTGTCGCTGCTGTGCCTGTGGAGCCCGCCCTGCACTCCTGGCCAAGGCCTCCCAGGGCAGGGCTCTGCAGGCTCCCAGGGTGGGCAGTGAGGCACAAAGCTCACGACTTTCTCTGCCTCTGGCTGCAAGACACCTTGTGGCTCACATCAGGACAGCCCTGAGCACAGGGAGAAGGCAAACTGCATCACCCCAGCTGATTTAGGTCCAATGCAGAGGTACTTGCCCAGTGCCTGGAGCCTTAAGAAAGTCAGGAGGGGGTGTTTTTATTGCATTTCTCCCTGTAGACACTTCATGTCAGCCCACCTTCTCCTCTTCTTTAACTCTCCCTTGTTTTCAATTCCTTCCCAGTGACAAGGGACCAGCTCCTGGTGTGGTCAGAGCCATGGCAGTAAGGAGAACGACCTTCACGTTCCCTCTCTGTACAGCACAACTGCACTGGCTGCTCATGCTGTTAGATCATATTGCAAATTCATGTCTAATTTGACCCTGAGGTCTCCTCCAGCATTGCTGCTTTCTAGGATTCTCCCTCCCTTTGGATGTCTGTGTTTCAAATTACGTTTCCCTGGGTGTACTGTGTTACATTTTCCCATGAATGCTGTTGTTATTTTCCAGCTCTATATTTTAAATTACACTACTACATTTTAGTCACTACTACATTTATTACCTCTGTTTTCATTGATGTGCTTAGCTCCTCCTGACAGTGAGAACTGTGAAAATAGAATTGTAGTACTACTGTGACTTCTTTCTTTGCTGTTGCAATTGTCCAGCACCTTTTCTCTCCCTCTGTGCTTCATTGAAAGCATTGAAGACACCCAGGAAATATCCTCTGTATGACACAAGCTGTCAGATTGCACCTTTCCCAGCTTCCATTAGTACCGCTTCAGCACCTCTTTCCTTTATAGTCAGTTTTTAACCAATCCATCAGTCCCATTTAAAAATATGTGAAGAAAGAGACCTCAGAAACACCATCTGCCAATACTTCAATAAACCTTACACTGTGAAAAGTTCCTTATTTTCTTAGACTAAATCTATACTGATTTTCGGATATTTTGCAAAGGAGATCCCTTGTGTGATGAGTCATCTGGTTTCCACACATTCCCAGCTCAGAGGTGATGTCCTCTGAGGCCTGGATGGAGCCTGATGCAGCAATCAGTTGCAGAGACAACAACCAGCTGAACCTTACCAGGACTGGACACCAGTTTTAGTGAAGTTAAACTCTAGATTGCTGTTGGCTTAGTTGGCAGTTGCTTTTTCTGCAGCCTATTTGACATTAGGCTTTCTCTCAGTTTTCATTAGAGTTTTGATTTTATGTTTCAGTAGGAGTCTAAGTTAAGAAAACTTTCTTTCTTTAGAAAGAAAATATAGAAAACTGTATTTTCTTTGCTCTCAGAGACAATCCTGACATATTTGTAAGCCTTTAAGCTTTTTTTCTGACTAAGTAGAAGAGGATCTCAGGCTTCATCTCCCTTGTCTTCTAAAGGATCAAAACGCTGTGCTACTGAGAGTCATGGGCATGGTAGAGTTACTCCTAATAAAGAAATTCAGAACAGATGTAACATTGTATTCTTAAAACAGAACTATTAAGGCAGCTTTACAGGACAAAACAATAGGGTGGGGAAACCTAAAGTAAATGTAATGCATTGCAACAAGTTCTAGACAATTATGTGAGTGTTATACAAGTAGTACTAAAGGGAGGGATAAGAGCTGAACTATGTTTTCTGCTGCATATCCTGTGTGTCCACAGCTCAAATCAACCATTCTAGAACCCCCAGTATTTAGTAGGGTTTTGAATTTGCTGTTTGTGATCAGTTCCAGATCAAACACATATACTTAGGTCAAGTTTCCTCTGAGGTTTCCAGGGCTCTTGAGAGCTAAAATTGCAAAGAAAATAGATTCACATAATGCATTCATTTCACTGTCTCAAGGTGCTTTCAAATTTTATCCCAATTCTGTTCACAGAATTAGTTCACATGCTCCTTGCTATGCTTTCAGCCAAATGTTTCTATTGAAAATTCAGCATGACAGAAAGTAAATAAAAAGGAATTATTTTGGAAATAAAAGTTCAAACAAAGCCATTGATTTCTCAACACTATAGTTTGTGAACAATACCTCCATCATAAAAATATTTTAAAAAGCCATCCTCTCATCAGATGAGTCCCAAAAAGCTACCAGTTACCTCCTGCCCATGGTACTGCTCAGTCCAGTCCTGTTTTAAAGACAAAACCCCGTGGCTGGTGGTGGGATGCTGCTGCACTCTTGCTGCTCTATTCTAGTTTTTCCAACACCCAGCAGAGAGAAAGTATTTCAGTGTTCAGGCTTTCCTCAGTGTTGAACATGACTGGGAAGACCAGCAGTACAATTGGAGCCTTGGTAGAAGTATTTATCAGTGTATAATCATCAGTAGTCAGGTCCAAGTCTTATAATACATGAAGGCATCAGAGAGCACTGCTTTTGCTTTTCCCAAGAGTCAAATGTTTTGTTCCTAAAGCAAACATAAAAAAAATTAAAAAAGAAAGAAAAAAGAGAACAAATCCCATGATCCCATTCCCACAGGACAGATTTTATTCTCATTTGCTCTAAAACCAGGAACATCAATAAAGTGGCACCAGTCCGACTGTGCTTAGAGTCAAATTTCTAACCTTGTACTTTCAGGTAGCTCACAGCATTGAAATACTGCAGTGGTAACATCAGGTTAAATCCTGTCTCACTCAATTTTGCCAGACTATTTTCCATCACCTTCAGTGGGGCCAGGATTCCACACAGAATATTTTGCTTTCTTAATGGGAAGAATTTGCATTCACTCATCTTAAAGAAAGTTGATTCACTTGCTGGAAGTACTGCCTGTGCTGAGCACAGAAACACCAACAGGAAACAATTGGCTGCATAATTCCTCACTGTTGGTTTTTGAAGTAAAAGTGAGGAGAGTTTTTTCTGCTGACTTTACTTCTCATCTTTGCAGCAACCTAGACATGCTTTAAACATAATCTGTATGCAGAACAGGGTTAAAATATAAAATATCACAAACCTAAATCCCTACACCAAGAGACCAGGGACTTGGGGAGAGAAACTGCTAAACGCTTCTTGTCAGTCTAGAAGCTATTCCACAACTAAACCTGCTCATTTCAGAGATTTATTTTGCTAGAAAGGATTTTAATCTTCACATTTCAGTTCCTCAGAGGAAGCAAAAATCTTCCAAGTGCAGAGTCTGCAGCAGCGGTGAATCAACTATTGTAATACACTGCCTCTTAAAATACTTCAGGGTAGTCAGGCATTAGGAAGGCTCCTATTTTGTGTGAACTGATCAAATACAGATGTTGCCAAAGATTTGACCTTATTGACCGTGACTTAACTAGAGATTGAATGGCAGACAGACGGTCAGTAGTAGGGTGAAACCATGTTTTGGCGGTATGGTGTAAATGTATATACAATTTACAGGATGTGAATGACACCAAGCAAACATCTGTTCTATTGATAAATACTTGTTTTACTTCCAAAACTTTTTATCCCAGGGAAACGGTATGTGTGTATACATGTATGTGTATAACACATTCTGCCCAATATTGTTAGCTGCCTCGTGTGCATGCTGTGGTCCTGGAAAAATCCTTGAAATAGAAAAATATTAAAAATTGTACTAACTTTTCTTTCTTCCTGTAATATCAGATTTCATATAAAACTCATCAGCTGAGCTGAGTATTAGTCTTGATCAATGGCAGGAAACCAGGGGATCAAATGTTAATAAATCAGAAACAGATACCTCCACTTGAGCAGAGATATATCACCAACCTGAAAAACAAGGCAAATTATTTGACAAATTTTTTATGCATATACCTAGAGAAAAAAATTATTTTCATAAGACTCCTTGAAAACTGAAACAAAGGACAAACATGGAGAAAAAGTAGCCTAACAAGGTAGTGAACATAGAACATGAAGTCAAAGAGTACTAAAAACACCTTTGTTTTCCTTTGGATTGACATAATAAAAAAAAAGTTTAAATGAAAAGGCTTTTGCTAATACAAAACCATTGTATTTAGATTTGCAAATTAGCTCTGTCCTACTGCTATGTGCTGTTCTGGTGAGAGTAGTGAAGTAACAGAGTAGGCCTGGTTTAGTGTTCTGTTACCTTTGCCCAGGAGCTAAATAGTAACATCACAATTACGACAGAAAATATACTCCAGGTCTGAAGTGCTCAGAGAGACACAGTGCTTCCAGTATCTTGGAAACTTGTAAAGGCACGAGGACCAGCTTTAACTTTAATATTTTTAAGGTGTGATACTTAACTCTGTTAGCTCAAAGTTCCTTATATTAATTTCAGACAAGCACCCTTGGAGTGTGGTCTTCTCTTCAAATTGAAACTATTTGCTCCTGTGCATAGCCTGCTAAATTTAATTAGAAAATCCTGGTAGGCCAGCAGGACAAAATTTCCCTTCCTTCCTATTTTCCCCTTCCACAATATATCACCTAGAGTAATTAGGACCAGCGAGGGATCATCTTCACTGGATTAACCTTAACTAAATTGTATGCATTCAACATGTGCTCTTTTGATTAACTTGAGCCTGGACTGCTGCCTGTGGTACACCCACCTTGTAATTCTACACACTTAATTAATTTCAGATGAACGGTAAAAAGGATAAGCTGAATTCTCCAATTAATAAACTGATATTAGTTAATGTATTTTAGCTTAACTTTTAATTTTCTTCCTGTGTAGGGATAGGAAAAACAGAAAACAGGAGAGGGGTGGAAGGGAACAAGTTTTGCCAACAAGCTTGTAAAGACTTTTCAGGGCCTGATCCTGCTGCAGTCTAAGCAGATAACTTCCCCCCGACAAGGAGAGGAATTTTGGCAAAAGGATCAGTCCCTACATTTAAAGTATAAAATGCAATAGGCAGGAACAGGACTTTTTTTCTCTTTCAAAATGATAAATAAGCATTACTTAAAACCTCCTCACCTTAACTTGGTTTTCCATATGGTTTCACTCATGCGTGGGTTTTTCTCCTTATTAAAAAAAAATTCTATAATGTCACTGGCTATGGGCCCAATCCTCCAGGCCTTAGTCCCACAGGCTAAGGCTATTTTTCTCTTCTCTACTGTCATGGGAAGCTGCCTAACAGCCCGATCCTAGATGCATTTACCCAGATAAGTAGCTTTGCTTTTGAATCCAGCCCTTGTGAATTCAATAGTATTTATCAGAGGAATTAAATTACTCATGTAGAAAAATATTTACAGGAATAGATCCTAAAAATGCTACTGGAAACACAAAGAAACATCCAAAGAAAGATGCGAGGGAAAGACTTCTTCCTAGTTCTTTTTAAACTGGCTTTTGAAAGGAATTCAGTTGCTAATTATTAAGCAGGGCTCTTAATCTTCTCTGAGCAAACTGAAGTGAATACTCAGTTTCTTGTTTTTCATGTGTAGCTCTGCTGAAATTTCTCTCCAACATTGGTATGTGTGGTTTCAGTAAAATTGATAGGATAAAAGTGAAATCTGCATGAAAGTATTTTGCTGAAATGAAGTTTGGCTGTTCAGTGTCTTACAGGATTGAATATTGAGTGAGAGTAAAATCTAGTTCACAGAAAACAAGAAATATACAGTCAGATATGGTTTTTAATTAATTCTGTCTCTGTAAAATCATTCACTGTTTTTCATCTCCAGAAATCAATATTCTAACAAATGCTGCCAGAAAAATACAACAAATACTAGCTATATAATTCTATGGAAGATATTTCTAAGTTAAATATCAACAAGTTGTTTGTGCATGATTTATATTGACTGCCAGTACTTGGTTTTTCTACTAATAAGAATAACGACAAAGCAATAAAATGGCCTAGCAAGACTTTTGTTTCCTAATTACTATTTGATTACTTCAACAAGTCATCTTCAACAAGTCCTCAAGTATTTTAACATTTGTCTTCTATGAAGAGATAGTAAATTATTTGATAATCTTTCAAAAATCATGAGAAATTTATGAGGCAGGAGCATTATATAAAAATTTTCAAGCATCTAAATAGTTCATGAGCCTTTTTTTCTCTGCAAAAGGTGCTTTGACACCTTAATCACTTCAGTAATCTCCCAGTTCTTGTGGATGCTTTTGACAGCTTTACCTCCCACCTGTAAATATTTTTTAAAAATCAGACAAAACAATTTGAATAGCAAAATCCCTTACAAAAAGGGAGGAAGATAGAGAGTCTTAAAGTAAAGTTATATTTTGAGTCATTTTCAAACCAAGGAGCATATGAAATCCCTGCTAATTTTCCTTTGATAAAATTAATTTAAACAAAAAAAATTAAAGAAAAAAAAAAGGCTTAAATTTTCTTACATTTTAAGTGTCTGTTTACAAACACTTGTGAAGATTCAAAGATTGCTCATGATATAGAAAAAAGAAACTGAGAGGGCAGAAAAGAAAATGTTGCTTAATACTGACTTACCTTGTAGCCAGTCGGTGTGCGAGATCTTCTGGCTGAATACATTGTTTTTATTAGTGTCAGGTACTTGATTTAAAGTGAGACCCCGTCACCTTCCAGAGAGATTTTTTTTCCTGGAGAATATGCACGTATCTATTTATCTATTGAGTGTGAGTGTGTATACACACACACCTAGCAGTAGGCCTGGTTAGTGTCGGCTTGACTGAGAAAGGATGTTAGTAATTACTATTTCTCTAAACACTACTTTAGCATGGTTTAGTGTATCAGCTGGCTTCTGCTGCCAGAGTACCCGTGCTGCCTACTGGAAGTGGCTGTAATGCCAAAAGCCACAGTAAGAGCTGTTTCCATCTTCAAGGAATCCAATGGATTTGCTGTTGGTTCCTGAGAATGGGAATGTGCTTAGCTGTGTTTCAGGGTGTCCGTGGGGACAGTGGGGACCATCTTTTTAGTGTTGCATGAGAAAGTCCAGGACTGGTGTAGGACACAGGCTGGTTGCTGGACTGGTGTGTGCCAGAGGGGAGAGACTGGAATCTTACCCACACCGCTTATGCCCACTGAGCCAGAGCAGTTGGTCACAGAAGAGAACTTAAGCTTTGGCTGATGCTGAAAACAGCAGTTACAGCAGTTCTGTAGGACCTGGAACTTTCCCCACACCTGCACAGGGATGCTTTTGCAATGGACTTTCTCTGGTTCCCCTTCCTTCCTTATGAATGTGTTTTCCAAGAGTCACCCTGAAACAACGAACGCAAGCTGAAAGCTGATTTACGCAACTGATGCTGTAAACTCTTACACAGCTATTTTCCCTTTTGCAGGCAACATTTCTACTGTTTTACAAACACATCAAGTGAAGTTCTCTTGAATTGACACTAAGACAAAAAACAGCCTGTGTTCATTAGCAGTAGAATGAGTCCATATTAAGAAGAGCTTCTGGTATTACATTTTATGAGCCCAGTAAATCAAGAGCATTAAGGAAAAATAGGACATTGCTCTTTCATGTGGTGTCTGCAACACAGAAATTTTCTCGTGCAACACTAAATGAGAAAAAAATAAGTAAATTTTCCTCTTATATTTATTATTTTATAGTTAGATCACTTTTGAATCTCTCTTACCTCTGAAGAACTGCTTTTTCTCTTTGATAAAACGAGCCTAAGGTTTTTGTTTTGTTTTGAGTTGTGGGTTTTTTTTCCTAATGTTTGTATGGTCTCTATAGTACCTTTCCCCTGAAAAGGTAAAGCTTGCCTGGTGAGGTGTTATGCAACACTCTCCTTTCCCATGTTCTCTATGTGTGTT
This sequence comes from Taeniopygia guttata, assembly GCF_048771995.1. Taxonomy (NCBI): domain Eukaryota; kingdom Metazoa; phylum Chordata; class Aves; order Passeriformes; family Estrildidae; genus Taeniopygia; species Taeniopygia guttata. Next base: position 99,039,987 of record NC_133027.1, on the reverse strand, counting down.
GATTTTCTAAAACAGCTCTTGAAACTCTCCTTTATGTGCTTGAGAGGCTTCCATAGTTTATCACCAGCTGGAATGTTATTAATGTTTAATTTTTACCTTGAAGTATTCGGACATCAAATAATTAATCTCTATTGTTCAGTTTTGACTACAGTATTATTAAACAGTCTATTAAGTAAAAAAGATACTTAGGGAGTGTATAAAAAGGCATAGTATTATTTTGATGACGGCTTCCTGGTGGTCCTTCATATATAAAACCAGCTATTAGGAATATGTTTCAAACTGGCACCGTAACACATATTTCACAGTTGTTAAATTTAATTGTATAAAGAGTTACTAACTGTATTTGGACAGTTTTAAAAAAGTGAACGTGTAATACATCACCCCACGAAAAACATTCATGGAACATTCTCAACAACCACAGCTAGGAGATCACCTTCATTTTTTGTCAATAGTATCTACAGCAATTAGTTCTGATATTGAGCAAAATTAGAACTTGATCCTTCAAGCATTTATACAGATGAGTAGTCCCACAGGGACCAATCAATATCCTCTGTAGTCATGGAAATATTCACATGCAATCACAAGTATACATTTTTCAGGAATAGGGTGTTTTTTCTAACAGTGAGCCATTTTTAGGGTTCAGTCCTTCTTTCTCTAAATTTTGGTAGAACAAGACATATTAGTCAGTGTAGACTTTTGACCAAATGCAAGATAAATTCTGTAAACAGTAAACATATTTTTCCTTTTAGTGCAGTGACTGCTCTTAATATTAAACCCTCTACTTCACATGAATAACACAGGACAACTCAGGCATAAAGTGATTTTTCTGCAGCCTACAAGGTTCTTTCAGTATTGACATGCACTCTGCATACTTTCAGATGTTTTATTAAAAGTGAAGGTAATGTCTTGGTTAGGTGCAGAGTATTCTTGCACTGGCAAGAGCCAGTGAAATTCAGTGCCTTTTGCAGCAGACATTTCTAAGATGGAATACAGTTGGTACTATTTATTGAATGACTTCCACCAAAGGTAGAAGAAAGATAAAGCTGCTGCTTTCAATTATGCAATCAAGAATGTAAAAAAGCAAAGTTCTAGATCTCATATGGAAATAATTATATTTGATAAACTGTCTCAAACAACAGTAGTGTTTGTGCTAATCACATTTTAGAAGGCTGCTGCTGTTGACTTTGCTGCAAAATGGAAAACAATTAATTATAAATTCTGCTGACCTGTCCCAAACCGTCCTGCTTAATCAACTCAGTTCTAAATCTTTGTTGGCTTAGACAGTAATCCAATATGCTAGTTCCACCAGATTCTCTGCCATCACTATTAAAGAAATCAATATTGAAGCTAAATAAGACTCCTACTAAGGACTCTGCAGTAATGACAACCTGATACCCACACTGCTATCAAACATTGTGGCTTGCTTTAAATTTCATCTGTTGCATTCACCATTATAAAGATCAAAGCTCCAGCTTTTGGGCCAAGGACTTTTAAGAGACTCCCTCTTCATAGATGTTTCAACTCTCTGTGGCAGGTAGGGGCTGAGAACTTCCAGCTCTAGATGCTATTGAGAACAGAGCACGCTGAAAATATGTTTTGGTCACATCACCACATCAGCTGAGATGTCTCCCCTCCCTCCTTCCGCTAGGAGGCTGCTCTCCCTGGCTCTGCCCTCTTCCAGTGGGGATCCCCAGCCCTGCCTACTTAACAAAAAGGGATCCCCATCCTACCCACCTGCCCTTCCTGGCTCCATGCAGGTCAGCCTGTGCCATACCAGCTCCAGAGCAGTAAGCACTGCCATCTCCCCTGCCCTTGCAGGGACAGGCAGCGCACGTACAAGTACCATGAATAGTTAGTGTGGAGTGGCTCCACAAATGTCACCAATAATCTCTAAATTAGGCAGCATAGAGAGCAACCTGACTACAAATCCAGCAAGGAACAAATGTGTTTAAATATCAGTAGGAAATCTGCTGTATAATTGCTCATGGAAATTGAGAGCTAGTGAATTAATCAGCATGAATCTACTGCTAAGCAAGAAGTAGGAATCAGATGATTGTCATAAATTACAAGAGGAGGTTTCTCTCTCTCGTTGCATCTCCTTGAACGACTGAGACAGCATGAAACCCTTTGTCTATTATCCTAATTAGATCCTCTCATCTTATAAAAGACACTACTTCTGAGAGAAAGCCATGTGTATAAAATAAAACCATGCATTTTTGTCCAGTACAGATAATCACCAAAATAGTTATACCTTTGTAAATTAATTAAAAGCATTCATGGAAGATTAAAGCTAGAAGATATTAATAGTTCAAGATACCAGAATATCACATATTTTCAGTTTGCTATTTTAGGGAAAAAAAAAAAGTCTCAACACAATGATTTTAACTCATGTTCTTATTTTCCAGAAGCTTTGGTTTTGTTTTTTTCCATTACAATTTCCTATAAACAGATATATTATAAGTAACATACTTACACTTCAGGAATGTCTTCATTTTTATCCTGGCATTCACATCTGTCCCTGTTTAATGCTCTGCTGGTGGTCTGGCTCCATGGTATGCCCACTGCAATGTTCATCTTAAACAATATTTACATTGATTAGGGACCCCAGTGCACTAGAGGCACTTACTAGGAAATGAACACAATACCCTGGGATAACAGCGAATGTCTAACTGTTTTATTTTTGAACTTTTTTTTTTAATGTATTGTTTAAATGTATAAACACTGTCAAAATGGAAAGGTGGTGGCAAAGAACACTGTGTGAATGTATAATATAAATTCTGTGTGGAAAATGTGCAGTTGATAAACATGTAAAAATGGACACAGTGATGTATTTTTATTCACATTATTATAATATGTGCTGCAAATATGAACATTTTCTTCTATGCGTATGCCCAGTAAAACTCCTCTTTCCTGACACTAAAATCTTATAGGCTTAGTAACATAAAACTGGAGTAGGAAAGCATATTTGTAAAAATGCGCCAACAATCCTATGGCAGGATTCAATATTTTGCCTTACATCACATAACATGTTAGTGGCAAAATCAAAGTTGAAGCCTACATTTCATTCTGAATGTGAAGAGTGCCATAGGGATATAAAGGTCTTTTCAGATTGAGGGCCTTACCTGCTAAATTTGGAAATATTCCAGCTGAGTGGTACTATGGAACACCATGACAAAGCTCTTGTGAAAGCAGGCTGAACAAAATAAGAGGGTAGCTTGGGAAAATTGATTAGCAGGTTTAGTTTGGGACCCCAGACCTTCAATTGGGATGATATTCATTAGGTCACTGAAGAATAGGGACCAGAGTCCTAGTGAAGAGCAACTGCATAAACTAAGAGGATGCTTGAACAATTGCTATTTTTGGTCTCCCAAAAATCTAGAATTTTCATATCTGCCAAGAGAAAAATTTAAATGTTACTGTGCAGGAGCATTGTTTTGGTGTTCAGACACACTTGGAGCATAAGCAGAGTAACAATCTGCAAGGAGTCAGGGAGAAGGGATGTCAAATAAGGAAGTGTTTGAAGCTCTGAACTGGTCAGTAGGTTTTCTCTCCTCTAACTTCAGCCTCTTGTGTCTCCAGTTGCATCCTGCAAGGAGAAAGTAATTTGGAGGAGAGAATGACAAGAATCATATATGCATATATGTCTTTTTCCTGTTCCAAGTTGCTGAGGGGCTTCATGTGTATACTGAAAAGGCCAGTCCTGAGAGCAGCCACTTCTCTGGGACCTCCCAGGCAAGAACAGTGTGTGATTGAGAGCAAAGGCTGAAGCCACAAAGTCCAAATCCCTCACCCTAATCTGAGCTCAAGGAGAGCATGTGTCCTCAGTGTGCCATGCCACAGATGTCAGAGAGCTCCAGTAACTTTAAAGTGAACATAGAATAAGGAGCTGATCCATCATTGTAGTCGGGGTATCATATATGAGAGATGATGGTGATATCTAAAAAGCAAAGTCTATCTTCTTCTGGCTCAGAATAACAGTTTCTGTCTTTCTATGAAAAGTTGCTGGAGCAGTTGATGTTCCACAGAATTTTATTCCCATTAAGAGAGACAGTCTCTTTCCAGCTTTCCCCTTGGTTCAGAAAGGGTTTGAGGTGACCAGAAAATTCGTAGCTGAGAACCATGATAGTAGGAAACAAACAGTGCTTTTTATAAGACAGCTTATAAATTTGCTTTTATGCATACAAATTGTGTATGTGCTTATACCTGTTCAAATCTGTACAAAAGCTGAGCCAGGTATCACTATCTTAGCAAAGCTCTTGTGATGATTTATTAGCTGAAGAGTAACATGCATTCTGCTGCTCTTTACTAAAATGTTGTTGATGATGAGGAAGAGGGAGAGGGAGATAATCTATTTTCAGCAAAAGATGGAAAAGCACTCCCTGAAAAATATCCTTTTGAGTTAAATTATGCTCTTGTATTTTTTAATCTCCGAACCCTGTACATAGCACATGAATGATCCCAAAAACTTGGGGATCGGAAAGAGCAGTCATTAAATGCTGGGAACCAAAAGAAACTTTACAGGTACAAAATGCCACTTTACTGCAGTATATGAGTAAAAAACGATCTATCTGAAAAAGTGATTGATTCTGACATATGTGAAGTAGGTATCAGCAAATCAAAAGTGATCCCTCTAAATCTTGTTTTGCAACATATGTAAAATAATGCAAGCTATGTATTTAAATGCAACCCAAATTAAATATGGTTGTGTTCAATCTGTCTGTGAAATGAGATCTACTGCTATTTTTTTATGCAGCAAAAATTTCCTAAGACTGTTTTATGAACTCCTTCTAGTTTATTTTTTAATATTAAAAGATGGAAAAAGACCTCTTTCTGTTTTGCTGTTCTCTACCAGTGAGTCATGGGTCCCTTGCTACTCCGAGAGGAAAGTTGTTTTAGTAATTCTGGAAATAAACTTACTGCTGAGTCAGCGTCATAACAGAAAATGACAAGTTTCAAATTAAGAAACACATTAGAAATAAGAAGTAATGGTGTACTCTCAGCCTCCCCCGTTAGAATTGGCTGGTGCGTCAGGAGCTGATTTAGCAATTTTCATATGTATTGGACATGAAAAAGGTATATAGCCAGGACAAAAAATCAGGTTCATTTAATGGGAAAGAGGATAAAAGAAACGGAGGTAAAATGCAGGGTAAAGATAGAAGCGGCCCTAAATATTTTACTGACCATGGCACTCCACCCTGAAATGCTTAAATGCATCCCTAAAGCAGATCAATATGAAGAGATTTTTGCTTTCGCTTTCTCTGCTAGGGGTTTTCAAAACATGTAATTTTAATAGCATTTCTAAGTCAGTGTATACTTACAGATAAGCCACTGGGATTTTGCTACTCTGTTTATCTGGGATTCTAGATTTTACGGAGCAAATAATTGGAAACAAAACATTTCCCAGCAATCAGTCTACTCTTTCTGATTTGCTAAACATGTCCATATGTAGGTATTGCTTGTATATGGAAGATTGGTAGCAGTTTTAGAGGAGAAATATGCTGCAACTGCAAATTCAAGCAGTCATTTGGCAATCATATGGGGAAGCCTTTGCAGGTTTTTTTGGGAACTCAGGAATTTAATGCTACTTATACCTAGAGTATTGAACAACATCTTAAATGGCATAATTTTAGTCTGTTAGAGTAATACAATCAATTTTTCAAGCAGTACCCAATACTTTGTTGTGGAGGAGAAAACTGCTGCATCCTTCCCCTCTGCACCTTTGGACCTGATTCTGCCCTGTCAATTGTCCACAGATCACCTCTGCAGCCACCACTGCGATGGCACCAACACTTTGTGTTCTATGAAATCTGAAAGAGCTTTTGCTAGTGACTTGTTTTGACAAGATTCAAAGGCTAGTGAAACAAATATGAATCCTAAGACTGATTTCAATTTAATCTGAATTTCAGTAATTAAAAAAAATTAAAAAGCAGTCTCTGATAGGCAGAATTTCTTAAAATATTGCAGTTCTCTGATTAGAATTGGTGTTTCAGCACAGTGAAACGCTCCATATTTGCACGAAGTCCCTCCTGACTGTACAGAAGCTCTTGACTGGAATCTTTCACTGTCTTTATTTGTTTCTTTTCTGTCTTTAAATACCTCACTGAAGAGCAGACCTGAGGTTTACTGAAGTCTTCTAAAAATACCTAAATATTTTCCACTAGTAATAACATGGTACTAAATATTGAAATTACTTTACATTTAAAGTGTCACTGTGACTTAAGCTACAAATTTTTTGCAGAAGAGGAGAAAATATTAGTACTAAATAATGTGCTTGCTAAATAATTTTACACAAAAAGTATTTAAAATTATAGCTTAAAAAACTCAACATTAACATTCCCTGGGATTTTTTACTAGCAAGTGTCACTATGAAAGATAATGAAAAAACTTACTGTAAAACCTCTGAATCCTTTTTGTTTTCTTTCCTTCTCTCTTCCTGTAGCATGAATATGTGCTGAAAAGTCAGAATGGTGAAGAAGAAAAATATTCCAAGACACTGTAAAAGTGCCTTTCCCTTTCTCTCAGCCCAAGGGAACACTGACTATTTCAATAATCGGTGCGAACCCTTTGGTTATGATTTCTGTTTCCTTTCTCTGTTTCTCCCTCCCTCTCAATTTTTTTCCACCATCGTATGAGTGTTTTCTCAATAAAGGAAGTAGAAGAGCTGCATGACAGCATTTATTGAAAGAAAATACAAAATGTGTATTAAAATGAGAGAGAGTTTAAAAAGAAAATATGAGGCGGGAATTGCAGTCTTAAGAGAAGGGTGGAAAGACGGCAAATCCTACAGGAGAACGAATTATAATACTGAGCTTTAGCTCAGCATGAAAAGCAGCTCCTATAGAGAACAAATTCCATGCGTTTTACCTTCATCCCAGCTTCACTGGGGATCAGTGCTCTGACTGGAATAACTGTGAATTATCGTCACTATAATGGAATCTGCAATTTACCAAAGGAGCAGGAAAAATGGACTTTTGCTAGAACTTTCATACTTTTCACTCAACCTTCACTAGTCAGACATATGGACTATGTTAGCACTTTGGGTTACTGGCCCAAAGTCAACATTGAAAATTAATTTCCCAGAAATACAGAAATTGCCATTTTTCACACCTTAGGTAAGGAAGGCCAAAACAAGTAAAGCTAAAAGTATTCAAATACTAGTTTCAAATCAGTTTATTTCCTCTGAAATAGCAGCTATACCAGGATGACAGAAATTTTTGTATACAAAGGCATGTGACCCATCGCAAACCTGGTTATAATTATGGATTTCAAAACAGTATCTAATAAGCCGAGATCCAGACAGCAGTGCTCAGAAGTGGAACATGTCCAGTATTCATTAAAGATGTCCAATCTAGAAGTCCAGGGTTTAAAGACAGTTTTCAGACACAATTTTCCCACTTGTCTCAGGAATAAGGTAGAATAGCAAAAACAGAGGTAATAAAACGTGGTCAACCTCAATGACTTGGCATGCATTCTTGGCAACAGCAAAATAGAGAGACCACAGCTTAGCTCTGAGAGTGAACTTGCAACACCCTGAATTTTGCATCCTTTTTTTTCCTGTGGCTGTTTTTGTTGGACCAAAAAAATAATCCATTTGCCCATATTTTCAAAGATGACACACCAAAACCTCATCTACCATAAAAATATTCTTAACTGCACCACTGTCTCTGGGAAATAGCACATTTTTCTCTGGGAATTATTTTGATTCACCAATTATCACAAAAAACTGGAAAGATATATTGATATCCAGTAAAGATGGAAGAAGAATTATGGCATGGAAGGATAAAATCATAATCCTTTACTTGGCTTTTTTATTACGGGTTTTGGGCCCATATGAGAACACCTCTGGCTAGGTCGCCTGCAGTCTCTGAACCTGTAAACTCTGGATGCAAATTAAGGCTCTTGGAGGTAAAAGGTGAAGCCCATCAGTGAATAGACAGAGCAGACTTGTAAAATTCCATATCTGCTATTGCCACAAAGGGGGAATATGTCCCAGTGCCGGAGTGGGAAATATCCGGATTAACTATCCAGCTTATGGTTGCCAAAATGAGAACCAAAAGTGCAGTGTGTGAGTACATCCATACATAATCATCCAGATGAGCTTTTACCTTTGGGTTTCATATTTGTAATAACTTGCCCAAATGTCAGTATAATTTACAGTAATAAAGCCATGTGCATTTGCTATTATATAGTCTTTAAAAAAAAAAAAAAAAGCATCTTGGACACATGACAATGGTAAACATTACCTCCAAATGGTGCTTATTCGTAGGAAAAAACCCTCTGGTTTAAACAGACAGGCATTTTCTGATGAAAAGGTCTTTTGCAGATGTACCTCTCATTGAAAAATACCCAATTTGGTGCCTGTGAAAAAACCAAGGCTGACTGTTTAGGAGACTGATGTCCCTCTATTACAAATGCGTACTGCAAAAAGCACTAAGGAGATTGTGACTTTAAAAGAACTAGTTTCATTGTTTGGCTTCAGCACAGTGCGAGAGGGATGCAGAGGGTGAAATCTCTGGATCATATACCAAAATAAACATTTCAAATCTAATATACACACACAGAGAATTGTTAAAGTGTAACAATCCCTAACCTAATATAAATTTTGGTACAGCTTAATCTGTTAGAAAGGAAAAAAAATAATCACCATGCTTATAATATGTAATCTCTTAAATTGATTAGAAATATTTCTCTGGACTGAGAAATTTCTGGCTTCTGAAGGTGCACAGGTAATCTATATCATTCTGAACCATGCCCAGAACCAGGATTGTAGGTCAATGTATACCAGTCCTGGGACATGATGGTCTTACTCTTATGCTCAAAGACCAGAGACCTTTTCTAGTCAAGCACAGCACAGGATTGAGAGCAAAGCCATGATGATGTGTAGGTGCTGAGAGAACCACTCAGCGCCTTGAGAGGTCAGATTGCAATGCCCTGCAACCAGCACAGCAGGGTGCAACACAGTAAAAATTAGATTTGCTACCCCAAGGAAAAAAAAAATGGTTGTGACTCACTTTCACTGATGTTTAGACATGTCAGGGAACTAAAGCCATTTGGGTCCTCACTAAGCTATCATGGCAATATATTGAAATTTTCCCTCAAAAGCAGATCAGAATTTCAGCCATGTCTCTGGAGCAAAGCATGAAATTCGTTAAAGTAAATAGCTTCCTGTTTCCCTCTGTTTCACAACAGCTTCCTTCTTCTTGTGCTGGAGTCCTGGGGACCCAGGGACAACTGGGGCCGCCTGCCTCCCGCTGCGTGCCTGTCCAGCTCTGCCCTTGCGTGGCAAAGGTCCATGGGGATTTGCCAATTTGCTCGCTCTGACAAGATGAATATCTCAATTACAAATTCTCACCAAGCAGCTAGAAACCTTTGGGTTTTTTTGTTTCTTGGTGTGTGCTTGAAGGAATTTTATGGAAAAAAGAGAGAGACAGAGAAATGTGAAGGCAGACCAATGCTTGCACTTATCAGGTGGGGCTTCGTTGCTGAAATAAGTCAAGTCCCACTTTTAAAGTGCATAGCTTGTGTTTTAACAGCTAGTGAGGTTTTCCTCAAACTGAAAGAAAAACTCCTGGGTATCTTCCAGAAAATTTGTTTTTCTGTCCCTTACCCATGATCTCCTGAGCTTATTCTTGTCAGAGGTAACAGAAGCCTGCCTTTTCTATTCTTCCAACTCCTCTGGCATCTGTTCCTCTCCCCCACTACTGATATACAAGGCTGAACTAGTGCATGAGAAGGCAGGGTGTTTGCTTTCAAACAGGAAGAAAAAAGGACAGAGTCCATCTGGGGTACGAATTTAACCATGGGTTCCTTGTATGACTAAGTGTGACTATGTACCATCCTAATTTCCCCTTGAAAATCTGACACGGATGGAGGCTGTTGAATACATTCGTGCTTGAAGTGAATTTAAGCAACACTGTGTTAAAGGGCAAGGAGTGCTTCATTTCAGAGGGAGGTCAGACTCTCCTGCTATCCCGAGATGTCATAAGGAATGACTAAAAATAACTGCCAGGAGTGGATTCCTCATTTGCTGTGTACCAATTAAGCGGGACTCGGCATGGCTTAGGTCATGTATAGATGGTGCTAAATGTAAACGCAGCCAGGCTCTCGCATCCCCCCCTCCTGAGCAGGCTGAGGAGATGGGCAGACCCCTCCAGCTGTGCTGTGCATATGCCTCCCTTCACCCTTCCTGCTACAGATTGATGCTTCCAGTGAGCACTGGTACGGGGATGGATGGCATCCAGAATGACTCATAACAAAGAGCATATGGCAGGACTAGATGTAGCAATCTAACATCTGTTGCACTGCTTATTATTAACATTTCTCACTTCTCTTGGAGCTAGTAACCAAAACCAATAAATATCATCTTCACAAATCCTACCTGAGGAAATCCCATATCCTCTTGGTTTTTTCACCACTAATTGTGTTCAGTGCAAAAGATGAGTATTATTTTATTAGTAAGGCATTTTAAACAATCCAAAAATCTCCCATTTAGAGTTCTTTGAACAAGCTACAATTAATAATTTGTATTTTAGTTTATTCATATCCTAAAGATTTAAATTACTCCTATTCCACATCCCAAGATCTGAAACTTTGTTGTTTCTGCACTAAAGTGAAGGGGATGAGTTAAAAACAAATAGGATGAAAAAGCATCTTCCAAAAAAGTAAATAGAGCATCAGCTCATTGTGTAGTCTCCCTTACAGCATGGTATCAACAGCTGTCCCTAACAGAGGAACCATTCCTGAAGGAAGTAAAAAGAACTCCTCTATTTAATTTTTTTTCTCAGCTCTTCTTTTTTTCAGAGACAAATGGGACTGCAAGCACAGACATGTAAAAATGGAAAATCAGCTGATGAAGCATCGTGTCCATTTTGCAAAAGATTCACTGAGTGATGACGTGAAATATAATGGGCAGCCCCTCGCAAACAGAGATTAAACCATGTATCAAAATTAACACTGACCATAAAAAGGAATCCAAAGAACAGTGTTGTGACTGGATGATCTAAGTTACTCCCTTTCAGCCGAGAGATGGAAATAGTTGCCAACAAAAATGTTAGGATTTGACAAGACTTGGCAAATTGCTGGGATATAAAATCATGTTTTGTGAGTTATAAGGCCTTCCAGGAGATGTGACAAATCCTGAAAAAGGGTGGAAAAGCATGCACAGCCCACAGAAACTTACTCCCTTTTCATGGACCTGCCAAAAGAAAGGAAATATGAAAAAAAAAGTGCACAAGAGACTTGCCAGTGACAGACTTACCATTTCATTTAATAAGCACACTTCATAAAATGTTGAAAAAATTATTGTAATAAAGACTATGCATATTATTATAAACAATGACTAGCTTAGAAAGCAAAAGTGTTAAATTTTTGCCCTGGAGACAGAGAAACTATTGATATTGGGATCAAATGTCCTAACCCAAAGAGTCACACCTAAAAAAGAATCCCATTAGTGGTTCTCTCTATTATGTGTAATTTTCCTCCTTTCCTATCCTTTAAAAACTGATCATTGTTGATATTCCAAATGCTAATGGTAACAGTAGGAGCCATTGACCACCATTGTCCCGACTCTTCCCAGAGCGAATGAAAGCCAGAGGTGTGCAGAGCAGACCTGGAGGAGGAGCAAGAAAATCACTCTCAGGTGTGAGAGGTATTGGATGCTGTCCTTCATCTGATCAGTTGTTGTTCATAACAGGCAGGAATGGTAAAGTGGGAATCAAGAGCACAAGTGTGTCCAAGGAGAGAAAGCTGCCCTTCGTGGAGCCTGAGAGCCACCTGAAGATCTAAAACACAACAAACAGGTTAGTAACTCTCCCTGACTCCTTGTGAGGGTTACACACTCGTGGTTGTAGTAGGATTTCATCCCCGTTGGTGGCATAAGCAGAGAAGTGAGCCAGTGACCTGGGCTAACCAAACACCCTCTGCAGAGCTGCCCGAGCAGAAGGGAAAGATGATGTGAGCATTGGGGGGACCCAGAAGCAGTGAGACAGCTCTAAGAAGGGGCTGAATACAAGAAAAGCTTTCTGTGGCTGAAATAACTTCATAGACTATGGAAAAGTCTCACAACAGAAACAGTGCCCAGGATCCTCTCTTTGGAAATTTAAACCCAAAAGCATGGTACTCAGAGAAATTCTGTCACGGCAAGATGTTGTAGTGGATGTGGCACTGGTTTAGTACCATTTCTAGCAGCTTCCACCATGCTATCCATAATTTCTTTGGGGCTCAAATGCAGTGGAATTTGTCTTAAATAATAAACAAATGTAATGGAACACTTAAAAACTGATCAAGTAAAATATTTATTAGCAGAGATTTTATATTTTAAAAGACTTTAAGTTAAATGGAACTAATTGGTGAAAAACTTTTCCTTCCTTTGCTTTTTAAAAACTTGTCTCCTTTAATTTCCTGAGATAAAATGTGACATTTAGAATATAAGGTTGCTCATAATTAAGCATTCTAACATACATAGTGATGGAATTTATTTTAAAATATTGCCCTCTGTGACTGCCTCATGGGATACACATCCTGTTTTCCAGACAGTAACAGGATGTAGCAGTTGTGCCATTGTGATTGGATTAGTGGATTTAATTATGTGAATGACCATACTAATTTTCCATTTTGGTATGCATCATCTCACTAGTCTCTGATAAGGGAGACCTTCCATAATATTATCTGGAGCACACTGGTATCAGAATGAGCCCTCAAGCACAAATTTGAATTGGACAATTGCAATACAGCCAATGTGCAGCTTAGCATATCCCTCACTCCTCACACTGCCTTCTCAAAGACCTTCTTCACATCTCAGGAGGACACAAGGAGAATGGCTTGGACCAAAATACCCACATACAGTCATCCTCAGATCTTTTCAAACTCTTTTCACTTCATTACTCCAGAACTGGATCAAAAAAATTACAAAACGGTCTGTTTTGTATTTTTTTAAATCCTTAAAAAATATATGAGATTCTCTTCAGGTTTGTCAGGACTGTACTTCCTCTATCAAATGCATTTTGTTCCCTATTTACAGTCTAACAACTAAATACACACCTCAGCTCTCAGCTCAGGTTGAATACATTTCAATAGTATTGAATAGTTGCCCTTCCCTTTTCCCCCAAGGGGAATACATATGTAAATATATATATATGTGTGTGTACAGTAAATATATACTTGTATACACACACGGAGGCAGAGACAGAAAAATCTTGAAAATTACCTGATTGCTTACATAATTGCTTACATAGTGGCCTGAATTGTCATCTGAGAGTTGTTTCATTTTCCACACAATCTGGCTTGCTGTAGTTTTACAGAACTCAAAATAGTTGCTCAAGATGTGATTATCTTCTTCTAGAAAATAATCAGAAAAATGTGGTCCCACCACTTGCTACCCTAACATTTTCATTCATACTCAATTGCATTGTATTTCTGAGAAAGACACACTTTTTCTTGGAGAATGTGCTCTTGCATGTCCAAATAGACATCAGCAGTCACTTGCACAATCATATATACACAGTTCACTAGAATATCTGAAGCAGGCATGAGCTTTAGAGTAATTGTCTTCTGGCATTAATTTGTTTTTCAGTCAATAATAAATAAGACACAAATTGCGACTGATGTCATCAGAGTTCAAAAGTTTCACCCCTTCAATTGAGATGTCAGGTCTCTGAGAGAGTCATGCTTCAATCTTGCTGCCTGTCATCTCATCACCAGTGAATTTCTATATCCTTCTTTTGACATGTTCAACTCACAGAACAAATTATAGAATATACTAAGGTAATGAACATGTGGTATATAATATGTTTTAATATACGAAGGCTTAGCAATTTGAGAACTAGTACTTAGCCTTATTTTGGCTACTTCTGTTTCTTACTATTCTCTCTCAAGGGTTTTAAATAATGTCTGAATGAACTACAGAAGAATCTTACTTCTCTCTCTCTCCCTCTTTCTCTCTCCAAAATCATATCCTGTCTTAGAGCTGGCAGGAAATTCCTCGAGGAAAAAATAAAGCACATATTTTTAATCTTAACCCAGTACAATTCAGTACACAGCCACAAAGTTCTTGTACTGTTCTCAAAATTGCAATTTTCTCATTAGTTTAAAGCAAAAATAAAACGGTCCTGTGAAGTTCTTCTCGCAATCAGTGTTGGAATGAACAAGTGCCATTATACTTTCAAAGCATATTGTATTTTTATTGTTGAGATAGGCCCAAAGTATAAAACAAATTGTAAATCCCTGAGTTACTTCTTCTTTCATCATAGACAATTTTGTTTCCAAGCAATAATCAAAGTCAACAAGGACAATCTGATAATTTTGATTCAAACCTGAACTCCGATATTGGATGTTCTGATGAGCCTCGCTGATCAAGAGCACATCAAATGTTGTTTTAGTATTAGAATTGGCCTTTACCCAAAAGCAGAAACATATTTTTGTTGTTAAAGGTCTGAAACTGCTGGTACAAAGCAGCAGAAATATCCCACTGTTGTATGGAAGGAGCTATACCAATGAGTGCATGAAATACAGGCTAGGAAATGTCCACCACAGGTTGTAGACAGGTGATGGACAGCTGATAGGCATGGAACAACAGCTGGGAGAATTTAAAATGAAATCTATCCTTTGGTATTATGAAGTAAGTATTTGAGTAAGATTCCTAGATAACCCACCTCAGCACTGAATTCTATCACCTTCTTTGCTTTGTATTCCATCTGTGGTGAAGAGCAGGAGAGGAAGGAACAGGATAACAGGAGGGAAAAGACATCTCTTGTCAGTATCATGTAAACTGTTCTTTCAGGATCACAGAAAACACTTAAAACCATCCTGGCTTTTTGCCCTCTATACAGCTCAAGTATGAAGTTTGGTAAATTCAAGGAATCATCTGCACAAGATTTCTTTATTTTTACAGTGATGAATGTAACATTTCACGTTCTTGCTCTCAGCTGTAGCACCCAGCTTTTCTAAATAAATAGGACACTGCATATGTCTAGGGCATAGATAGCTAAAGATAAGTTATGTCAGGCTAGTCCTCATAGGCATCACTCATCTTCTTTCAGTTTCAAATAGTGTTAGAGAAAATCTTGTGCTCAAACTGGAAACAGGAATAGTTCTGAGAGAAAGGCCCATTTAATGGAGGTCTCTGCCTGCAAACCTCCCTCCGCCATCATGATATTTTCCAAAGTTCTAGTTCTACTGATCCAAAGTAAAGCTACTCTGCTGCACCATCTAGTGACAATGAGAATTGCACTTCAGACAATTGATTTAATTAAAATATTACCCCTTTCCTCCAGCCTTATCTTTCATTAGTTACAGAGTTAAATCCCAGTGCCTTTGAAGCCACTGGAGACGTCCTGTTATCTTCAGTAGGCTGAGGATGTCATTAGTGCTCCTAAAACACTTCCAGTAATGGTGAAGGAAATAAAAAATTCTCTTAATTCCATTCTTTCTGGCCATAGTACCACCAATCTGTGCAGAAAGGATGCTGAAGCTCAAAATCCTGATGGAAATACAAACCTTCTCAAAGCTGTGGTTGCTCACATCTCAGATTTTGCTTTGGGAGACTCCAAGGCTCATTAAGTGTGGTTCATTTTACCCTGGCCATTGTATTAGAAGTGATACAAGTTTTGCACTAGGAAACCTGTTTCTTTTATTGCACTCCCTTTACCATCAAACTGAGACACGCAAAATACTCTCTCTTGGATGGAGGTCTGTGTATTTGTAACTTTGAGACTGAGCTTCCTCAGAATATGCAGTACCTCTAGTTAGAGATAATAGCTTTTTTAGAATTTAGTATTTGGCTTAGTTCACTGGAAAGTCCTTGAATTTCTATGGGATTTTTTTGTCTGTCAAAGATATTCCACAGACAGCTGGATTCTCTAGCTTTCTCTGGACATCACATCAGGATAGTTTGGATGATGACAAGGCCATTGGATAAACAGCCAGCTCTGTACAGTTTATATGGCCAATATAAGCACATTTAATTAATATATTTCGCTCCTAATTTTTCTCAGCTTATTGATTATAATAAGCTCATAAAAATACATAATTTTTAAAACAGTTGGTTCTACATATTTCCCCAAGTGTTTAGAAGAGGTGCTTTGCAAAAAGGTTGTTTCATGGCTTGCCTAGCACTGTGAGTGACATACGCTGGGGATTGGCTAGGTGGCACTGGTGCTTACTTATGTGGTACCACACAGATGTGACTGTTTCTAATGGGATATTTGTTGGTTGTATTTCCTGGCATGTAATTGTTCATCTGGAGCTTGATGGTGCTATTGCTCTGTACTAATTATCGCACTGGTAAGGAAGAAGGATGTTTATACTTCTCCTTGAATCTTTCACCTTGAGTTTGTAAGCTGGATGTTTGCTGCAGGAAGAAAGAAATCAACTACTTCAGATATTACAAACCTACTGCTTCAGTGCTGATGGTTTCTATGTCTTTTATACATTTCTAAAGATCCAAAACATTCTGCAAATTTTGGCTCTGTATTATTTTTCCATACCTGAAGTACAACCAAAAGTAGACAGAGTAGCACTCTTGGCTCTGTGCTGTTGTATGAATATCAAAAGGCAATAGGGAGTACCCAAAGTTTTTATTTTTTTGTTGTTTTGTTGGTGGATTTTTCATTTGTTTGTTTGTTTGTTTTGTTTTGTTTTGTTTTTCCTAGGAATAGCAGTGAATTCTCTTACAGTGGTATCTCAAAGATATTTGTTCTCCACAACTCAAACCTCTTCCATAAAATGAAGGAACTGATTTCTCCAATTCAGAGACAGTAAATCTACCAGCTAAAGCTTTACTGTGCCACAGCAGGAGCTTGTCCTTATGTCATAGGGGGCTGATTAGAGCAGTTGGCACTAATTCCATGTACCTACCATGGCCAGGTAAGAGATATGTATAACATGTCTGTATGCAATGGCATTACTTCTGCTGGGTGTCTCCCCCTCTCTCATTCTCTGTTGCATCTGTGACCCACAGAAAGGGATTGTCTTTGTATGCAAGAGTATGGCATATGTGGGAATTTGTCCTGAATACAACCTCTGGGAACTAGAGAAATATCCATTAATATATAATAACAACAAGTCATCATGCAAATCCAGCAAATGGAGAAAATAGTTAAAGGCAAGCCTACACGAGTGATTGCTGCTGAATGCAGAACTAACTGCATGGAAAACTACATTCAGGAGGAATCCTTAGACAGGCCTGCAGAATAATTCACTTTCTACTCCTCAAAATAGCATTTGCACTGTTCCCATACACCAGAACTAAACTGAATTTTAAGGAGGTTGGAATTACAGTTCTGTAGGATATACCCCAAAAAGCATGGAGTGATTTTGCATTAAGAATAGGACTGAGTGGGAGATGGAGGAGGAAACAGATTCAGCTGCCAGCTTCCTGCTGCCAAAGGGAAGCACAGCTGCCTGGTCTGCTGAGCCACAGTATTTGGGTAACAGCATTTTGGAAACACGACACCCATTGACATTGCAGCTACTGCACACTCAGGGCTCCATGTGGCACCCCCGAGTCCCCCCTCACTCCCTGACTTTGAGCCATTTGCTGGGCTGTGCTCTGAGGACTCTTGGGAAGTGATAGTGCTATGTATGGCACAAGACGTAAGAGAGCAGGAAATTCCTCAAAGAAAGTAACTTGACAACAGCACAATCTCATCTCAAAAAGAGTTGCAAAAATGCTGTTCTGTGGCAGCAAAGTAATTATTTGCATATTGTAATACCTGCATTGGTCTAATACTCTCTGCAGTACAGCCTTACACAGCGCACCCACACAGCTGTACGCTTTCTCCACGCTCCTAGGTTCTGTATTTTGAACTCTGTAAAATCCTTTCCTCTAGTTTTGCCAAAGAAGACTGACTACATGAAACTGTTTTAAGGTCCTCATGAGCTGTACTGTTTCTGTCTTTGCATTCCTCTCTGGGTTTCTCCAGCAGTGATAATTTTTGAGGCTTTTTACAGTCCTCCTCCGTACTTCCTTCTTTCAACATCTAGAGGTCAATTCTTGCCCCCAGCCCACTATGTCAATTTCAATCTTCTGCTCCTTAGATTTTGAATAAACACCTCTGCTTTTACCCAGACTGTCTCTATTCTCTGGGAAACTAAAACCTCCTCCAACTCGAAGGAGTCTGCCTATAAGTTTCTACAGAAGTGCTTCTGCAAAGCTACCTCCTCTTATCAGTGAGAGATTTTACACAGGTAATAAAATATATGAGATAAAATCAGCCATCAAATAATTATTTATAAAAGTCATAAAGGAAAAAATTAATTTAAATTATACACTATGCAAATGCAGTGTAACAGAGCTGAAATCTAATCAATAAAGCCATTATCTGAGACACTACTCTTATGATTCTGCCAGTCCATATACTGTATAATTAGAAAATAATGACAAGTTTGTAGGATGAAAAACTAGCTGTTATCTACTTTTCATAAAAAGAATAAGGTTAGTCTACTTCTGGTAACCTACAGTGAGAAACCAAAGTGGCTTTTACAACATTGCCTCTCATGGGACTCTCCTGGTTGTGGTTAACACCTACAACTTAAACCTTTAATTGACTCTGTTGTTTGATTAGCATCATTGCATCACTCTGACTCATCAGGTGATGTGAATGGAGGAAAATAAAACAAATCCCATTTATCTTTGGAACATGAAGAACTATTCCCTTCAACCAGAAGGGATTAAGAGTTACCAAAGAATTAATCTCTAAAGGTAATAGTTATTTTCAAATGCTTATACAAATACAAAGGTGGAGGACACACTGTTTGTGCTTATGTGGGCTTCAAGGGCCTAATTATGAAAATATAATATTACATGCAGAATAAAAGTATGACAAACACAACTGCTCATAACCACCAGTCCTTCAGATCCTGTGTAAAATTTTCCGAGCTAAACTTCTTGCAATCAAAGGGAACATATTTTTTGTGTTATGAATTTGTATTTTGTGATAGAAGATGATGTCATAAATCTGGAAAATCAGTCCAAGATTCATTGGTATTTGTAGCACCCGTGGGAGAGACACCAACCCAGGATAAATATTACTTAAGACATCTGCTGTGGTATATGGGCATGCCCGATAGTAAACTAAATTTTGCCAAGGGATATACTAGATGGACAAAATTTTCTTGCAGGAGCTTATGATCATAACGGAAAGCATAAACCCAACCCAGAGCATGCTGCAGCACTCAGGCATGTAGATTGGCAGATGTGATCACTTAATATTCTTTACTGGGACTTACCTCAAGAAGTGCCAAATTCATTCTAAATTATGCAACAGTTGTGGAACCCCTGCAGGCATTATTACATGATAACTTTAGTTTTTGTGGATAACTGTTTCCAAGTCTTGTTTTCAAACTAGTTCAAGAGCTGGACTGTTAGAAATTAGCACTTCCTTGGGACAATCCCCTTTGTAACTGTAGATGCTTCACACTGTGGTTTAGATGCAGTGTTCAGATGCATGAAATGAAGTCTGATAGAGCAAACGCATCAGTATCAAGTAGAATAAAATCAGTGTTTTGCCTTTGAAGAAGTCCTTTACTTCTGTCTAAGACACCAAATATGTATTGTGTATCAAAATTAATTGTCTCTTAATGGCAATATTATTGTCAACAAATCTCAATGTGCAGCACCTCAAAATGCTGCTGTAGATCTCTTGTGCTTTCCTCCTAGGTGATAATTCATAGAGTACATTGAAATAATTGGTTCTATGAAAACTCCAAACTGAATACACAAAGGAATTCAAAGTGTCTATTAAGACTTTCTCTACACTGTAAAGAATATACTCCTTCCTAATGTTGCCTGTGTATGTTTCATAGTCTATCCAATTCAAATGTTCTGCATCATTTGGGTTTAAAATAAAACCTGCCATTTCAAAGTTGTTTTGTTTCTACCACCTACATGGATATGCACAACTCCTCTTCTTCAGCTCTTGGAAAAGGGTGACCAAGTCTTCCTTCATCACAGGCACAGGAACCATTTTGTCTGGAAATAGAGTTTGGTTTG